>NW_027109825.1:772632-810368 GCF_000696795.3 Halyomorpha halys
TATATATTATTTGACGCGAAAAAGCCCGTAAGTACTACACGGCTATGACTCAGGGTTCTTATTTAATTTCCTCCTCTCTGGCCATCTCTGCTTCTTCCTTTCTTCCGTCCAAGTCCCACTAGACAAGAGCTTTTTGATGAGGGAAAGAGAAAATAAGCAGTAAATAACTGTTAAATAAACGAAAATTGTAATAGGAAAAAAAATGATGAGATTGACACACATGGAATACTGCAAAATAAAAACAGTAAAGTAATGTTATCCAACATGGAGGTGTAGTCACAGTTGTATGGAAGTTGCTGAGGTTGCTCCAACACACCCTTCCAAGCTCAAGACTCCAATTGATGTGCGACTCTTGACAAAAGATCCAGTAGGAAGGCTCTTCGTGAATACATCACCAAGCTGACGACTACTGGGCACATGCTGCAGCTCAAAATTATTGTTCATCCACTTCTCACGTACAAAGTGAAAACGCACTTCAATCTGTTTTGTGCGGCGATGAAATTCTGGGAAAAAAAAAAAAAATTCTGGATTCATCCGTATGGTACTTTGGTTGTCAACCAACAGCTGTGGAATGCCATGTAGAGTTGTCAACTCAGTCAACACCCGCTGAAGCCATACCATCTCCTTGGTACCCTCAAACGCTGCAATATACTCTGCTTCTGTAGTGCTTAAAGCAGTAACTGGCTGTTTACGACTCAACACAGTTGTATGGAAGTTGCTCCAACATTTTACTGTCCACCACAAGAACCCCATGTTTCAGGAATTTCCGGTACTCTGTTCTATCTTCACACAAATTCTGTGTAATCCCAAGTCTCTGCGTTTCCTGTTTAATTTTTACTGTGTATCCGTGATTGAATTTATATGCCATAATCTTCCTGAAAATCTTCTTGTTCAATCTCTCCTCGGCAATCCTTTGCCTGTGTCCATAAATCTTCTTGTTCAATCTCTCCTCGGCGATCCTTTGCATGTGTCCATAAAACCTAAGTCTTCTTACCATCATTTCTGTTTCTAAATTAGGCGTTTCACTGTAAATTTCGCTATTGGATTTCAATCTGTATCCTTCTGGTGTTATTTTGGATCCATGGATTCTTCTAAGAATCCCTCTTTCTATTTTGAACAGTTTCTCCGGACTGGGAAAGAACATAGTCTGTATGTAGAACATAGCTGTTCCGTACAGTATCATTGGTTTTATCACTGTACAGTAGTGCCTAAGTTTGGCCTTCTTGGAGATGAATTTTTTTATTATAAATGCTACTCGTTAAGTAGCATAAATTATCCAAATTTTTAACCCTGTATTCCGTGCTTTCTTTCTCTGAAAAATTTCTGCTGATTATTTCGCCCAAGTATTTAAAGCTTTTAAATACCTGGATTTTACCGAGTTCCGTTATTATTTCTCTCTTAAAAGTACCATAGTTGGGGTTTGTGGTCATAAATTTAGTCTTCTTCAGGGAGATTTTAAGTCCTCATATATATATATATATATATATATATATATATTTTGTTGCTAATGTTAAAAAATCAGCTCTTGAAGTTATGTTATTAATGTCGTTTCCAGCCTGAATATGAATGTTTTTGTGTAGAAACGGAAAAGAGAATTTTATCACGAAGGTGTTACAAACGAGTGTAATGTCACACGAGAGATCACAATGTTAATTAGAATTTCCAGTAATGGAATGATAGCGTCTGGTGCAAGTATTAAATGATTACCTAAAACTTTCATTCCGTGACGAACTTTCACTGGGAAACAACTAATTTTCCAAAATCGAGATGAAAATCAAAGGCAAAGAAAGGTATTTATACATTGCTTTTAAAATTACAAATTTATTTGATTTTAGCACTACTAGGCCTGAAGAAATATTTAAATTTGTGTTTCTTCAGTTAGAATTTTTGGTTAACCTACGGTAGCCTCAACATGGCGGGACACTGTAGGCCTAACAACGACCTGATTGTGAATCAATAAATAAACAATTTTTTTTTTTTTTTTATGGAAGTCTTTTACTTAATAAATTACAACAAAAGTCCAGTAGAAAAAAATTCAATTATTTAACATCAACTTTTGATTACTTTAATGAAAACTATCTATAATAAATAATAATAATATGTATAATAATAAATAATAAAATGTATAATAATAAAACTATGTTTAATACTAGCTAAAATTGAAAATGGCAGCTGTTTCAAAACCTTTAAAAAACATTGATTTTTCATTCGGAGCTCTGTATCTTCAAAACTACCAACAACACTAGAAAATCTAAGAGAACATTACTTAAAGAAGAGTAAATTTGCTGAAATATTAGCCCTAAAGAACTATTTACGTCCAATAGTTCTCGAGATATAGCTTTTTAAAAAGAAAAATTTCTTAAAAATCTACTGAAAGATTAGTAGTTAGTTAATTTATTTTGAGAATTCTATATCTCAGGAACTATGTGACGTACAAATGTCTAATAACACCCAAATTAAAGCTAGTTTAATGGACTATAAAGAAGTTTATGACCTTTACCTCCGTAAGAATAGTAGTTTTCATGTTTGCTAAAAAAAATTGATTTAAAGTTGTTTGGACATTAAATTAAAAACTTTTCCTGAAACCATTGGACGCACAGATGTCTGCCAGCGCTCAAATAAAAGCTAGTCAAGTTTACTACAAAATAGTTAATAATGTTTATCTTTGTAGGAGTAGTAGTTTTTATGACATTTGACAAAATAAACTCACAAAATGTTAATTTATAGTTGTTCCTATAAAATGTTGGATTTTTGAAAAAATATATCTCTAGATCCATAATACGCACATATGTCTGCTAGCACTCAAAATAATGGAAATTTAACTTACTATAAAGTAGTTAATAACACTTATTTTCGTAGAGATAGTAGTTTTTATGATATTCACAGATGAATATAAATTTGGCTAATGAAAATTTGTCCGAACAACTATAAATCAATTTATTATAGCAAATTTCATGTAAACTATTACTCCTACAAAGATAAACGTCATAAACTACTTGATAGCTGATTAAACCAACTTTAATTTGAGTGCTAATAGATATCTGTATCGAATGGTTTTTTGAGATATAAATTTTTCAAAATAAATTCACTAACTACTGATCTTTTAGTACGTCCCATACAACATTTTTATGAAATGTTGCTTTTTAAAAAGCTATATCTCGAAAACTATTTAACGTAAAGAACTCTATTAGGGCTCATATTTTAGCAAATTTACTTATCTTTAAATGACGTTCTTTTAGGTTTTCTTGTGTTGTTGCTACTTTTTAAGATATAGAGCTCCGAATGAAAAATTAGTTTTTTTTTTATCGCTTTGAAACAGCCGCCATTTTTTATTCCCCCTACCTATACTTGGCAGACTCATGAATTTTGACTAGTAATTATACATAGTTTTCATTAAATTAATCAGAAATTGCGGTGAGATAACTGCCTTTTTTCTCCTCTTGGGCTCTTGTACTACTACACGCCCATCTTATACGCCGTAATGCTATAACTTGAATTATATTTAAGGGGTTTTATAATTGGTTAAAATATCTTGATTTGTACTACATCTATTCGTCCATTAAAATACGACTAGCTCTTGACTTGGAACCCGAAGATTGGTCTCGATTGTAAACAATGAAAATTCAATAAAATAGAACAGAAAAAAATGTCTGTACTTTTTCTCATTATGTGTTTATTCATAAATAAGTATACTTATTATTATAAATATTTTTTATTTATTTGTTTTTGGGGATAGCTACTATACAAATACAGTTGTCCATAATTTGAAATAGTGGTAAAATTTCAAAAAAGAAAAATAAGTCTGATAAGGTGATCAACAATTAAATGTATTTCGCCCTCAACATAGTTTTAAAAATTAAAAAGTACAAAAATACTTAAATAAAAATAATCGTTTGTATTAGAGAGTAATAGCATACAATTATAGAATACTCTATTATATATATTTTTTCAATATTTTGTTATATTCTCATACAAAATACTGTAAATTTAGAAAATTGCTTGTCGATTCCGACCAGTACAACACTTACTAGACAAAGTATCTAAACTTCTAACTAATTACAGGAGACTAACTTATATGACTATAATAAAACCTGTTTGGACTTACGGAGTTGAGCTTTGTGGCTCTACTAAATCATTTTATTCCTCTCGTATCCAATCCTTACAATCCAAAATCTTTAATACTCCTTACTTCGTCATAAATCAAGTCATCCATCAGGACCTCAATGTTCTATATGTTGCCGATTTGGCCAGAACCAGAAACCAATGCTTCCATGATAAACTTCCCGACAACCCATGTTTCTGACTTGGCTTCTTCTGCATTTGTGATATTCATGATCTTTAGTGCAACATGTTAAAGCGTGTTAAATGTAAAATGTTGTGTTAAATGAAGAAATATTTCTATCTTTTACAAATAAACAATAACAAGAAATTTTAGAAGGAAAGGTTAGAAAACAAGTTGCTCAGAAAATCCGCTTTATTATCAATCATTTCTTTTTTCTGTGTTATTTTTCCCTAAAACTATTTGCGATCACCTCTTTACATTTACTGCCAGCCCAATATACATGGGTATGATATGCGTTCTGGTGAAGTTAGCAGGCAAAATTCGCACTTATTTGCATTTATTATATATAAGTATAGTACTTACCCCTTGAGGTACGGAAAATGCCAGATCCAGAAACATTCTGAGGGGGCGGACCTGTGTACCACGAGAATTCCATGCAGCTAACTTTTTTCCCTTCATCTGCACCTGTCAAATACAAGACTGACAATTAGCAGATTGTGTGACTATAATCTTTAACAATAAATGACCTGCAAGGTTTATAGAAGAGCAGCAGTCTGAGGTACATCGTCTCTGACTTTACTTACGCTTTCAAGTTTTTTTATATTTCTATATTTTAGCATGTTGAAACGATATAACATGGTTGAGAGTCTGTTACTAGGTCTGTTAAATGGAGAATGACGTCACGCAACAAACCAGCTGAGCTCGTCGCCGTTGTGTTTGTTGTCGTGTTAGGTTACTTGCTCGTAGTTTGTGTTTTAATTGTATATCAGTATTATTTTCGAAGTTTTTAAAACTAGTAAAGTAATGAGGTGTAGATAGTTGACCATAGATTAATGATTGGAGAAGTTTGTCGGGGGGTGCGGTCAGCAAAGAGCAACATAAATAAACAAAACCATATTTATTTATTTTATGCCGACGTTTCGAACTGAGTTTCAGGTCTTCATCAGGGCTATGGAACAAAAGAGATAACAACAACATTTAGAGAAACATAAAATTGAAAAGGAATAGTATACAAACAAATTTGGATTTATACAAAATATTGAATTGAATCATAAATGATAAAAAAATTGATTACTGATAATTGAATAGTAAAAAAAGTAAATTGATTGATAATCGTGGAATTAGATGGTAGTAGATTGAAAACAGTGAAAGATGAAATATAATATCATGTAGTGTCTAAAAAACTGAAAAAATAAATAAATTGATTCTACCAATTGAATAATATGATATACAATGAAAAATAGTGAGTGGCTTATATCTGAATTACAGTGTGAGTATTAACTTATATACCTATACTTAAAAACATAAATATATATGTGTATATATACAATAGGAAAAAGTAGAATATGGAGAATGGAAAAAGAATAATGTAAGAAATATGAGAACGAGAAAGGAGACTTACGTTATGGCGTAGAGGTAGGCCTACAACTAAAATAAATAAATATGGTTTTGTTTATTTATGTTGTTCTTTGCTGACCGCACCCCGCAACAAACTTCTCCAATAATTAATAAAGTAATGTATGACAATAATAATAGTGTAATGACTGTTGTCAATTAGCTCATCTTGATTCTCTACCTTACAAGTTAGAAGATCAACAAGGCACTCAGTGGTCAAACTTTCATACAACTTACACTTTTCACATATTTTAGGCATGCTGTAATAAATTACTTTAATCAAAAACTTAGAAGTAAACAATAACAAGAAGTTTTGGAAGGAAAGGTTATAAAACAAGTTGCTAAGAAAATCCGCAAGGAGCTCTTATGCATTTAACATGAGTTTAAATAGGACTGCTCACAATCCTATACTTATAGCATTTAATATGGTAAAACATTTTAAAATTAACACATCATGGATACCCCTCTTGCCTAATAATCCTCCTAGGTCTCTGAAAAGAATATAGACTCGAGATCTTCTCCTCTAGAAATGTTATTTGATTAATGGATAGATTCTTCACATGTCTGTATCATAACTACTTCAAATTTACTTGTTGTTACTATTTTACAACAATTGTAAATACTATTAAATAAATTTTAAAAATTTAAATTTTATTATAAGTAAAAAGAAAAAAGTACTATCTTACATGAATAAATATTAATCATGACTGGTTATTAAATTAATTATTAAATTTATTTTTTGTTCCAGAGCTCTTGAGAAAAAAGGCCATTTGGACTACATACCTCCTGGTAGCGTGAAACTCCATTTCCAAGAGTACTGTCGAATTTCAACGATTCATGGCGTCAGGTACTTCGGTGAGGATAATCGCCCCCTTCTTGAAAGGTATCATCTAGTTTATTTTAATTTTATTTTATTACAAAATTAATAAAATTAGACAGAGTTAGATGACCTGATGTGAACTGGACTAAGCCTTAGCGAAGCCTGTTGCAAATAGTTGGAAAGCCAAGGTTGTGTATGAGAAAAAATAAAATATTACTTTACAAACTTTATTAGATTTAAAGTGAAATAATTTTGAATAAAAATCAATTTCTTCAAATAAATTACTTTCTGAATTCATTAAGGCAGCCTTAACTTGACCCATTTACATTAAAGAGAAAAGTGAAAAATATGTTCTAATTACCAAAATTGCATTTAAATAAAAATGTTTCAAAATATGAAAAATAAAAGCAATATTGCATAAATAAAAAAAAATTTACTTTATTACAGATTAAATATAATACTACAGGAGCCCAAGAGGAGAAAAAAATAAGTTATCTCACCCCAATTTCTATTACTTTAATGAAAACTATGTATAATTATTAGTCAAAATTGAAGAGTCTGCCTATACTTGGCCTATACTCAAAGTCAAGAGCTAGTCGTGTTTTAATGGCCGATTAATAATACAAATCAAGGTAGTTTAACCTATTATAAAACCCCGTAAATATAATTCAAGTTATAGCCTTACGGCGTATAAGATGGACGTGTAATAGTACAAGAGCCCGAGAGGAGAAAAAAGGCAGTTATCCCACAACAATTTCTGATTACTTAAATGAAAACTATGTATAATTACTAGTCAAAATTCATGAGTCTGCCAAGTATAGGTAGGGGGGATAAAAAATGTTGGCTGTTTCAAAACGCTAAAACAAAAATAATTTTTCATTCGGAGCTCTGTATCTTTGAAATTACTAACAACACTAAAAAACCTAAAAGAACAGTTCGAAGTAGAGTAAATTTGCTAAAATGTAAGCCATAATGGAATTATTGACTTTCAATAGTTCCCGAGATATGGATTTTTAAAAAGCAACATTTCATAAAAAATGTACTGAAAAGTCAGTAGTTAAAGAATTTATTTTGGTAAATCTTTATCTCAGGAACCATAAAATGTACAGATGTCTGCCATGAAATCTAGTTCAATGAACTATAAAGTAGTTTATGACGTTTATCTTCGTAAGAGCAGTAGTCTTTATCATATTTGCTAAAATAAAATGATTTATAGTTGTTCGGACAAAATTTCATGAGTAAAATTTATATTCATATGTAGATACATACACTACTACCCCTTCGAAGATACGCTTATTTTCGGGATAGTAATTTTTAAGATATTTGACAAAATAAATTCACAAAACGTTAATTCCTAGTTTTCCGGATAAAATTTAGATTTTTGAAAAAATATATCTTAGTAACCTATAAAACGTACATAGGTCTGCAGCACTCAAAATAAAGGTAATTTAACTTACAATAAAGTAGTTTATGACACTTATTTCCGTTCGAGTAGTAGTTTTTATGAATATAAATTTTGCACATGAAATTTTGTAGGAACAACTATAAATCAATTTATTTTAGCAAATAACATACTACTACAACAAAGATAAACGTCATAAGCTACTTTATAGTACATTAAACTAGCTTTGATTTGAGTGCTAATAGACATCTGTGCGTTGATTGGTTTTCGAAATATACATTTTTTAAAATAAATTCATTATCAATTGATTTTTCAGTGCATTTTTTATGAAATGTTGCAATTTAAAAAGCTATATCTCGGGAACCATTGAATGTAAATGTGTCAATTAGAGCTCATAGTTTATGTAATTTTCTTTACTTTAAATGATGTTTTCTTAGGTTTTCTAGTTTTGTTAATAGTTTTAAAGAAATAGAGCTCCGAATGAAAGCTTAAAGTTTTGTAACAGCCGTCGTTTTGGATTTCCTCTGACTATACTTGGCAGATTTATCAATTTTAGCTGGTAATTATACATAGTTTTCATTAAAATAATCGAAAGTTGATATTAAATAACTGACTTTTTTTCTATCGGGCTTTTGTGCTAATTTATTAAGTAAAAGAGGATAAACCTCATAAACGAATTTATAGCTCATTAAACCAGGTTTAATTTGAGTGCTAATAGACATCTGTACGTCGAACGGTTTTTGAGATATAAATTTTTCAAAATAAATTCTCTAACTACTGATCTTTTAGTACGTCTCATACAACATTTTTATGAAATGTTGTTTTTTAACAAGCCATATCTCGAAAACTATTTAACCTAAAGAACTCTATTAGGGCTCATATTATAGCAAATTTACTTATCTTTAAATGACGTTCTTTTAGGTTTTCTTGTATTGTTCCTACTTTTTAAGATATAGAGCTCCGAAGGAAAAATTAGTTTTTTTTAACGTTTTGCAACAGCCGCCTTTTTTTATTTCCCCTACCTATACTTGGCAGAGTCATCCGTTTTGACTAGTAATTTACATAGTTTTCATTAAAGTAACCAAAATTAGGGTGAAATAACTGACTTTTTCCTCCTCTTGGGCTCTTGTAATATCTAGAACAACTTGGGCTGTTATTAAAGGATAAACCTTAACCTTTTCTACATAAACCTTAAAATTATGTATACATGTTGTTCTAGAATCATATAGCTTGTGGTATTTTGTTCCGCATTGATTTCTCTTTGTTGTTTTGTATTGAAAGTAAAAAATTCTGCTCCTACATTTGATCAAGGACTCATCCAGGGAAATGTTTTCTTGATCATGTACTATTATCAGTATAATTTTACCTAAGGGATCATCACGCGGCAAACGTTCGTTATTAGCAAAGTGTAATTTTCTTGAAATTGCCACTAACCTATTTCGGGATGTACAGCGTTTCAATGCTACAGACAAGAGTCCGTACTCCAATAACTCTGCAATGTAGGTTTTGCACCATAGACATCAATATGATTAGTGCAAAATAAACTTACAATCTCTCTACACGAATTTCTTTGAAGCTTGGATCCTTTTCACCAAATCGATTAGTTTCAGTTACTATCTGTTCTAGAATTTCCTTCGTCAGTTTTATATTCAAAATTTATTATTTTATTGTTATTATTTATTTTTATTCATACTAGATGAAATACGTTTTATTAATGTTAAGTTATTCTTTCTTATGTAAACAAGGTGTTTCAGTGGGTAAGGCGCTGTGCTAATCGTTGTTCTAAAAACTGAACTTCCTTACAAAGTACTCAGCCCCTGTCCTTTCATACAACTTACCAGTTCCCATTATTATTATTATGATCTTTTTTTCTCGCTATTGCGGATTGCGTATCTGAGGTGAGGGACCTAAAAGTCCAACCACCTTCGTATTTTGTTTTTTATTCCTTTTTTTCTTAGATACAAATATTTTCGCACTATACAAGTTCTAAGTGAACCGACTGTTGAGCCTCTCTTAGCACATCGATAGGCACCTCCAAACCATTCACGCGTGCCATTCGTTGATATTATGAATGGAGTCACTACTCCACTGTAACACCTTCCAATTTATATATTTCTTTCAATTCTACCGCCAATTCCTGGTATTTCCTCAGTTTTTCTCCCACAGGAGAGCTTATATTTTAACAGTTAGGGATTCCGATATCAATAAGTTCCGCTTTCTTTTTTCTTAGATCTATAAAGAGGATACTGGCTTATTATGGCGTACTGTATGGTCCGTAATAATTGATTCATCCCAATAGAGCTTGAGAGGACCTTTTTGGAGGAGTCTATTTGGGTGGTACTTGTAGTATGGACTCTAATCATCAATTAACTTGTACTTCATCGCCAGGGCCTGATGCAAAATTTTGTCAACATTGTTGTGCCTCTGGAGGTATTCAGTACCAGCCAACACTCCATACCATTATGATTTCCTCAAATTTACTTGATGTATTTATGTACAGTTGTAAATATCAATAAATAAATTTAGAAAAAAAAAACCTTTTTCTCTTAGTTGGCCCGCATCCTGCCGAAGATCTTCTAGACCAATACACGTTAAAAGATGGTCCCCATCCATGTCTCCCATGTTGCGTAGAGAACATTTCGGGGAATCTACGATGCCAATTCGTTGAAAGTGTTTTTTGAGCAGATCATGTCCTGTTACTAACCCAAAACAAGCCACTCTCTCAGCTCTGCTAAGATTGCCGGGGATTCGTTTATCCTTATCCAGTAAGCTCTCCCACTTCTTTCCTTCCGCTTGAACTTTGTGTCTAGCACTTGTTCTGTCCTTACAATAAGAGCTTATAAGTGATTTTACGGTTCTGTAGGAAAGTGGTAGAACAGGCTGGTTCTCTGCACATCCGAGCTTAGCCAACTTGTCAGCTTGTTCATTATCATTTATACCAACACGGCGTGGTATCCACTCCAGAGCTATAACCCTTCCTCTTTTCTTCAGGATAGTAGCCATGTTTCTGCACTTTTCTTCCGTGGGTGACCCCGCGGCACCTGGTGTTAATTTTTGTATTACGGCTTGGGAGTCGCTGAAGATTACATTGTTGTCAGCGCATTCAATAATGGCTTCCATCGCTAAGCAAATAGTATCATAATTATCACATCCAGCTCCAACAGTAAATGACAGTTGAAAGTTGATTGAGTATACACCTGCTCCAGCTCCCTAGTTAATACCAGACCCAGACCCATGTGTAGCCATTGCTCGGGGGTGCTTATGGGGTATAGCTCGTAAATTATTTTTAGTGCAGCAGCTCTAAGCTCGAGTTCAGGGCAATCTTTCTTGATCCGACCACATGCCAGTTTGAGTCGCCCGTAGACTTCAGCGGAATCGTGCTTTGGCTTTCCTCAGTTGGTAGGTTTATATGGTGAACATTTTAAAGTGAGATGTAAAAATTCATTTTTTATTGTATACATGTTGCTCTGTGGCAAACTGTGAATACATCGATTGTTGAGTTCAAACCGTTTGCGAGCCGGTAGCTTGCCATCAGCTAGTTATATGTCTGTGTTGTCTGTTCCCACTACAGTAAGAACGTTCTTTGTTATTTAACTGTAACTAATAAAACAGTAAAAACATTATATCTATGTCAACCACCCCCGCGTTCAAAACTGCTGGCAATAACCTGATCTTGAATGGCAACCATAAATCCCGGATTTTATAGCCTTCCAGATTTTAACCATTCAACTGATCTTTCTTTGTCTTCGGAGGCTTCGTTAATTTCCATTGCAGAGACTTGCTTTATTTATTATTATTATATATTGAATAAGTCACAATGAAATTTGAGTAATATTATTTAATGAGGAAATCATATCTAATAAAAGAAATAATATTTAACTTTACTTTTATTTTTCTTCCCTCGTCCAATTTCGGTCGTGTTATACTTATTAGAAACATCAGGTCAGCAACCATGCGTGTATTACTTATCCAAGTCGACTTTTCAGCTTCTAAGAGCCAATATCGAGGTGCCTTAGTTATAACTTTTGAAAGAATTAAACTAGAACAATAAGAAGTAAATTAGTTCATAAAATATAAAAAGAAAATCATCCATAATGTTCCATATGTAACCGATCTAGTTCGACCAGGGCCCTGTTTCATAATAAAGAACAAACTAATACTATTAGTCTTGCAGACTAATCTTAATTTAATTACACAGACTTGTACTTTAGTATTGATTAACTCCTGTAATATCACTAATAGTCATCCCTATCATGAAAAAACTAAGTATTAGTATAATTACCACACTAGTTTCTACACTTGTACTATGAACTAATACTATTAGCTTTCATTATGAAACAGGGCCCAGATATCATTCTTCCGATTATAAACTCCCTAACCACCCAAACCCACTAGTTTCTAACCTTGCTTTCTCTCGCATCCCTGACAATCCTCTGAGGCCCCTGAAAAGAAGATGGCCAGGAGACTTGCTAATGTAAACCGTCATTAAAGTTCCACCAATGGGTAGTTGTATCACTCCATAATAACTTACATCAGATTTCCTAAATGTATAATCATGTACAGTTGTAAATTTCAATAACGAAAAATAAAAAAATATATAAAAAGTTCAAGTGTGAAAGTAATACATAAGGACGGTAATAATTTTATAAGCAATATATATTTCTGAAAACATTAATTATACAGTAAATTTTAAATCAGATAAATAAAAAAAAAAAAATACTCAGCTAAAATTATTCTTAAGTTCTGCGTAAAATATGCGGTGAATTGGTAATTCCTCATAAAAAAGCTTAAATATTAAATAAAAATTTTGTCTCCTCTTGGATTCTTGTACTAATAGTAACGATACATTTCTGAAGAATACACTTTATAAACTATTATATTTTATAGTTAAAAAAAAATGAACAGAGAAGTATGATTGCTTCAAGGAAGATTATCATTTTATCACTGATGTACTATAATAAATATACTTTTAGGAAGTAATTAATTTATTTGTTAATCAAAAATCACCTATTGTTAATGTTTAATTTCTCTTTTCAATGTTTACTACTGTTCAAACTTTGAATAAATTAATGCTTTTAACTCTAGTGTTGTTTATGATCAAAAGTTTTAAAAACATAATTTGTAAGTCCCCATCTTTAATCTGTAGAGTCCCTATATAAAATATTTCAACAGTTAATACTTCAAACCCGGAAGTAGTTTCGTTTCGGATGAAGTCTCGTACGGAATTCATAATAACATAACTAATTAGAATGAAACATGCTCACCTTGGAAAATTGTCGCAAATTCAATTCACGATTCCCCTTCTATCTCCTAAACTATGGTTTCTACAAAAAAAATTAATAGAACTTTCCTCATAGGAAATGTTTTAAACTTTAATTTCATATATGAAGTATTTTTTGCTAAAGTTGATAGTTACGGAGATATTAGATAAAAACCAAATAATGTGACCTTCAAATACTCCCCCACCCCTTGCTCACTCTTCAGTGGAGGGATTTTTAGTATGCTGAACAAAAAACTACAATAAACAACTGTGCCAAAATTATAAACAGAGGTATTTATTTTTCTTTATTGTTTGAATCAAGTTTATATTCAATAGAATACTTATATAATTGGGCAAAAATTAGTTCCGATAAAACTACAAGGTAATATTGTCATGGAAACAATATTTATTTACTATTGAACCATTAATAAATAAACATTGTTTCCATGACAATTCAGGCTCGTAGTTCTATCACAATTAATTTTTGCCTAACTCTAACAGTGATGATAGTCATATATATGTTAAAAGTAATTGAAGGCAGGAGTTGATTAAGGTGATATATAATAAACGTAGGAATCTAAGAAAAATTTAATTTAATTTCTATTTGAAACTGATAATTTTAATTTTTAACTTACGAAAACTGCTATACTTTAAATTTTTAAAAAAAATTAACAAAGTACTGTGTAGATAGGTAAAGAGTTCTGAAATAACTGCACTTTTATAAAAAAAAAAAAATTATAATAATGTTTTTTTTTAGTAACTCTTTTGTTTGTCTTTTATTATTAACTTCTTACGAGAAGTTATACATTAGAATTTTTATAGTAAAAGTCTTTACAAGAACTCTATGGTTAGAACTTTTAGAATAAAATCTCTTCCAAGAGCTTTTATATCGATGGATTACTTCACAGTAGAGCTGACTAAATTTCCACCAACTTTACAAATTAAACAAAAATTAAATCTGAACCGCTACAACCCTTAAAGAGTCAGGGGTGCAGTACTTTGTAAGGAAGTACTGTTACTAGACCAAGGGTTGTGCTAGGAGGTGATTTTTTCTGTCTCATGCTCGACCACCAGACTTTTACCCAATTAAGAGTACCCACTTAGTGAGATTGATAGGAATATGGAGGGCTCCCAAACCTACAGCCGGATTTGAAATCCAGGTCCTTGGAGTTAGTAGTTTAGTATCTTACCACTGAGCTACCCACCCCCCTAACTTTACAAATAATACAATTAAAGGTTCTCTTTTTTAGGAAAATTACAATTTTTCTAAAAGAAAATTACAACGAGGAGAAGACGGTTGGGGGTGCGGTCAATGAAACACAAATAAGTTAGTCATACTTATTTGTGTTTCATTGACCGCACCCCAAACCATCTTCTCCTCATTTATCATCCACGGTCAACTATCTCTCATAATTAGAAAATTACAACTTTTCTATTAATTTTTCTAAAAGAAAATTACAAATCCTAAAGGAAAATTACAACTTTTCAATTAATTTTCCTAAAAGAATGAACCTTTAATTATATTTTTCCTAATCTTAGTGAAAATGTACTTAGCAACAATTTGAAGTAAGCCATCAATACACAATTTCTATGTTTTTATTTATTTCTACAGTATTAGCTTTTAAGGAATAACCCTATATCAATAGAGCCAATCTCCAATAACATGACAAAAATTACTAAATATTTATAAATAAAACCATTTTTTTTCTGGTGAAATATAAATTATTATTGAAAATAAGTAACTAATAATAATATAAATTGATTGATAATCAACAACATTAAAACTAGAGTTGAAAACCAAAATTATCAACAGTATAAATCAGTATTATTCATATTCAATTAATAAAAGAAAGTAAATAAATATAAACCCAAAAATATTTTACAAAAACAATCTTGTTAAACTCTAATAGGAATATTTTTTTATCAAATTACCAAACTAAGCCTCTATAATTTGAGACTCCACAACTGAAATAAAACAACTTCTTCATTCCATTGATAGTATATTGTTTAAATATATCAACCCCATTAAAAATTCAAATTATTATACATTGAACAGATAAACAATATATAATATAGTGTTTTATACGTTTTTTTTATTAAACTTTTTACACTCTTGATGAGAATTAATTTCGATAATAGAAGTTTATAAGTATGATTATGAAAGTTCTCCAAAGAAGTCAGTATTTTTATAATAAATATTATTATTATACAAGTTTTATTTATACTTATGGAATTATGTTTCTATGCCTCTACAGACCTTATTAGGTTGATCCTAGTTATATGTTTTTATAAAAAATAATATTAATCTTTAATAACAATAATCTTCCAGAATCCTGCTCTTTCCTCCACGAGTGGAGGGTAGAGCTTGGTTCGAAGTTTCCCAGATTGAATGTAAATAGGACTGATTTTGTTGAAGATATGATTTTACTTTAAGTTTAAATCTGGTTTTTATTATTAATTTATTTTCTTAAAATATTTTCTTCCCCTTCTATTTCATATTTTGTTATAATTTAATTTATATAATTGTAAACATGGTGTGAATGACCTCCATAATCCCTATTACTAAAATATAAGACAGGATGTGATAATCCTGCTCTTTCCTCCACAAGTGGAGGGTAGAGCTTGGTTCGAAGTTTCCCAGATTGAATGTAAATAGGACTGATTTTGTTGAAGATATTATTTTACTTTAAGTTTAAATCTGGTTTTTATTATTAATTTATTTTTTAAAAATATTTTCTTCCCCTTCTATTTCATATTTTGTTATCATTTAATTTATATAATTGTAAACACGGTGTGAATGAGCTCCATAATCCCTGTTACTAATGTCTATAAATATAAGACAGGATGTGATATTAAACAATAAAAGAAAATAATATTTTTATTAATAAATAATTCAAACTTTATCCATTATAGTCTCAAAACTTTTTATTTCTCTTATACGTCCAACATTTCGGCCAATCCGGCCATCTTCAGGGACAATCTACTTCTTAATGACGGAAAGTGCAAGAATGATACAAAAGGAGGATAAGAAGTACCAACAAGGAGGGGGGGAGGTGAGGGAATTCGACGGTCAACCGTCAGAACAACAGAATCTGTTGACCATCGAATTCCCTCACCTCCCCCCTCCTTGTTGGTACTTCTTTTCCTCCTTTTGTATCATTCTTGCACTTTCCATCATTAAGAAGTAGATTGTCCCTGAAGATGGCCGGATTGGCCGAAACGTTGGACTTATAAGAGAAATAAAAAGTTTTGAGACTATAATGGATAGAGTTTGAATTATTTATTAAAAAATTACCAGTCTCAAGAAAATATTAAGATTATAAATAAATATTTTTATTATTTTTAATAATACTGGTGTTTTTCTTAATAATAGTTTTGAAAAAAAATTATATTAACAGAACTTTAATCAAAAGTTCTCTTGATATAAGCGCTTAAGGTACTTTTTCTTAAAAGGTCATTTGAAAAAAGTTGTTTTTTAATTTTCATAAAATAGTCTAAAAATAAAAAGTCTTCTAAGAAAAAATTCATTTTTTTTTTCTAATATATCACATAGCACCTTCATCTGCTCATGTCTTCAATTATAAACTCTTTTATTATGGCAAATCAGTTTTTAATGTAGTTTCTGTTTTTACAGAGAGAAACTCAATTAGTTGTTATTTCTACTCGCCACATATATTTGTTTTTCTTACATCAAAACATTACAAATGTCATTTCTATAGCTGTTCTTGAAAGAAAAATGGATAAACTAAGATTTGAATTTGTAATAAAAGCTGTGGATGACCTAAAAACAAATATTATTTGCATAACCTCAGTTTCTACAGTCAATAAACAAATTTTTATCATCCCGGAACAATTCCAACCAGCAGAACTACATGAAGCGATTACAAAAACTCATACTTACCAAAAAGTAAAAAGAACATTACAAAAGAAACTCGATAAGAGACAGGTATGGTTTTCGGTGACAGAAGAAATAAGAGATGCTTATATAGATGAAGACGGAAATATGCAATTTAAGGATTATTTGCTTGAAGAAATTGCAACAACAACAACAAAGGAGGCACAATCTGCAGGAATTTCAGAAGATGCATTAACAACTATCCTAGAAAATTTCAATGGGAAAAAGAATTATACTCCTGGACACCGTAATGTAAGATACTTTCCAGAAAAATTTACGGGGAAAACCTCAAACATATCCAGAAGGATGAATATTTGTGAAGATGAACATACTCATCTGAGAATAGAAGAAGATAGTGAAAAAGCTAAAGCCCTTAGGTTATTTATGGAAGAATCACATCAAGACTGGTACAATCCAAAGATCATAAAGCATACAATACAATCAAAATGGAAAGAAATATTTTGCAGAACTCACCAAGACGAAGGGTCGATGCCAATCAGGTATGCAAAACAATCAAATATATACAGGACTCATTATTAGATATACTAAAATGAATTTCAAGAACATTAAATCACTAGATAGAAAATATAAGTGATAATGGCACTTTCAAATAAACCTTTGTGGTTGGACGAATTAGTAACCTCTAATGATAACTATTTCTTTAGAAATGATTTATATCTTAGAGACTTATCACTTACATGAATTAAAAACTTACCTTAAAATTCAAAGAAAATTAACTTGAATATTTTAGTTATATCTCTGAGTTAGTTTGGTGAGCACAAATGTAATGTTAACATTAAGAACAGTCAGAAATTGAGAATTTGAAAAATGGAAACTCAGATGGTGCAATGCAAGATATAAGATATTTAAATTATTAGTTAGGACAGAAAAATGGCCATGATTTAAAACATTTTAGTTTTATTCCAGGGGAAAAAGTTCTTGGCATTCATTCTCATGGCTCCACTAGTCAGATCCTGACCTCTTTTAACAAACGCCAGGGTTCTCTGTTCATTACAACTGCACTGCCTTCCAACGCGTGATACCTATTTCCTTAATGCTGCCTGTAACACAGTCTGCCTATCGCAGCCCTAGTCTTCCTACTCTATAGTGGCAAGGCAAAGACTCATTCATAATTGTTAGAGTCTGGACTCATCTGCACAACCTGACCCATCTACCTTATCCTGCTTATTTAAATCATTGAGATGATGTCCTTTTCACTGTAAAAGTAATGCAGCTCACAATTATTTTGTTGTCTCCATTCTCAGTGAAAGCCGGTAGAATCAACGGTTCTGTGTAGAATTCTTCTTCTTTTGTCCATGTTTAGGACCTGTATGGGAGGACTGGTCAGACAAGTGAATTGTATACAGCTGGCATCCTCACAATTTTTGTACCAGTTGATACATTTATATGTTCTCAGCCAGGTGTCAGGGTTTTTTGTTGATTAAAATGAGTTTTAATAAAAATAATTGATCAATGAGCCTTGAGTGATAAAAGCTTCATTATCTTGACAGATACTGACATTTATCAGACTAGACTAACTGATTGGTAGACCTACTGATAGTATTTTCAATATCATATGTATTGGAAGCTATCACACTATATCCTGTATGACAGTATTGCCTTGAGAGTAAATCATGACTGTAACAATTATGCAATATCATTGAAGTAGCAGCGACTGTTCCTGTCGTGGCTGTAAAATTTCATCATGTAAATTGGCTTTAACATGACAGTAGCAACACATTTATCAACCTCTATACAGTTTACACCATGGTAGCAGTGCTGCCGATTCACTCTACCAAAAAATACCCGTTCAGCGCCTTGAAAATACCCGTTTTACTCGAAAAATACCCGCCACTTTACCCGCTCTTGGTGAATCGTTATAACTGTAAATGTATGATTGTTACAGTCATTATTGTACTGTCGCACTAGCTCTAGCGTGATTTGATGGTACAAGTAATGTCAGAGAAGTAACTGCCAGGTCAACTACCAAACATATATGCCTTGACAGTGAACTATCGTACAGTTTCCGTCATTGTGGCAAAAGTGTTAGCCTCTACCATAATATAACTATTTGAATTGTTACTGTAGTTTAACTATAATAAGTATATGCCTTGAAAGTGAACTGCCACAACATACCAACTTTACGAAGTATAATGACGACCTCTCTGAAGTTGGCCCCCCATTCACTAAATATTTTAATTTTTTTAGAGTTCTGGTATCCCTCTAAGAGTTCTCGAATTCTCAATTATTTACAAAAGTAATTCTGTTGTTTAAAACATGAAGAATATCATTCAAAGATACGCGAGGCATTTTGTGCAACTTTGACACCCTATAAATCTTATGCTTTCAACTTCAGCACTTTGATTATCAAGGATAATTTTTAAAATTCTTGGAGGGGCCAACAGTGCTCCAAAAAAAAAAAAAAAAAAAAACGAAAAGGAAATTTCTAATACTTTTTGATCAAAAATTCTCATCCTGAGAAATCAATTAATCAATAGAAATAAGAAACATTTCTGTTGTTTAACATACGAAAAATACCATCTAAAAATACGCGCGACTTTTGTGTAGCTTTGACACCGTGTAACTTCTTTGCTATCAACTTTAGGTATTTATTTAATAAAGTTTGTTTTTATAACTAGAATGAAAACATATTTCAAAGTTCAAAAAATTAGAAACTTTGACACCGTATTTCATTTTTCATGGCCACATTAAGAACTAATTTAATATTTTTAAATATTACAACCAACAGTTCCGTTGAAAGCTCTAAAAATTATCCTTATTAAATAATGCCTAATATTAATAGAAAAAATGTTATACGGTGGCAAGGTTAAATTGAACAAATATTTGATTAAAGATCTAAAATTACAATTGGAGAAGTTTGTTGGGGGGTGCGGTCAGCAAAGAACAACATAAATAAACAAAACCATATTTATTTATTTTATGCCGACGTATCGACCTGAGTTTCAGGTCTTCATCAGGGCTATAGAACAAAAGAGATAACAACAACATTTTGAGTAACATACAATTGAAAAGGAATAGTATACAAACAAATTTAATTGTATGTTACTCTAAATGTTGTTGTTATCTCTTTTGTTCTATAGCTCTGATGAAGACCTGAAAGTCAGGTCGAAACGTCGGCATAAAATAAATAAATATGGTTTTGTTTATTTATGTTGTTCTTTGCTGACCGCACCACCCGACAAACTTCCCCAATCATTAAAGATAGTTGTGTGTACTATAAAGTAATTTATGACGTTTATCTTCGTAGAAGTTTTTATGATATTCGCATATGACTATAAATTAGGCACATGAAACTTTGTCCGAACTACTATAAATCAATTTATTTTAGCAAATATCATAAAAGCTGCTGCTCCTACGATGATGAACGCCATAAACTACTTTATACCATATTAAACTAGCTTTAATTTGAGCGCTAATAGACATCTGTACGTCGAATGGTTCCTGAGATATAAATTTCTCAAAATAAATTCAGTAACTTCTGATTTTTCAGTGCATATTTTCATGAAATATTGCTTTTTAAAAAGCTAAATCTCAGGTCAACTATTAAATATAAATAGTTCTATTAGGGCTCATATTTCAGCAACTTTACTCTAAATTAAAATAGTTTTTCTAGTGCCATTGGCCATTTTAAAGATATAGAGCTCTGAACAAAAAATTAATTTGTTTTAATGCTTTGAAACAGCCGCTATTTTGTAATCCCCAAACCCAGAGGTTCCCAATCTTTTACGGTTTGTGGCTCCCTAAATTATCGGATTTTTTTCAGGGATGCCCTTAATACATCAGATCTTTTTTCTAAATTTTTGAATTTCTTGAAAAATTGGAAAACTTTTCTTTTTAAAAGCGATTACCCATTTAACAGCGAAAAATTAAAAACAGATACTTACTATTTTCCTTGGGATAATATAAAATATCTAGTCTCAACTGTTTTGGTAATATCCATATTAAGACTGGACAATCACTTTGTGATTAAGTTAGTTGAAAAATAAATTAAATACGAATTTTAAATTCACAAACAATGTATTGAACGTTCATTGATGATTAATATTATTAAAATTATTAACGGGATGGATGGGCTTGATGTTCACTACACAACTTCTTAAATCTCGGAATCAAATTGGACATGGCGACTGTCATTTCTTGTTCAACGTTATTTTTCGAGGGATATTTACTTTTTATTACCGCGACCGCTGAGAACCCAGCTTCGCACAAATAGGATTTTGCAAATGAAATTAATATGCACAGAGCTTTACCAGTAAGCATCGGATATTCTTCTTTTACTGATATCTAAAAATCAGAAAGTTCCATAAGTTACCAAACTTTTAGTTTAAAGTAATATCACAAGACAAGTCAATAAGAGATTCTTCTTCTAAAGAAGTAAATTCGTATTTTTTGAACAATTGCATATTTCGCGGCGCCATGGGGAGCTGTGGCGCACACTTTGGGAATCACTACCCCAATCTGCTTTGGTAGACATATCAATTTTGACTAGTAATTATACATAGTATTCATTAAAGTAATCAAAAATTGGGGTGAAATAACAGCGAAATAAGAAATGTTAATAATCGATATAGAGTAATTCGATTCGGTTCCCTCCTCTCTTCTCCCCCCCCCCCCGAGAAGTATAAAAAAGTTATTAATTCAATAAATTTCTTTTTTCAAGCAACGAATTATAATAACTAATAAAGCACTGTTAGAATTATACATAATTAAAATTTTGATTTCATTTGCCTTCCCCATGCTGAATGTCACAACCATAAAGACCATGGTTTGCCCTCCCCGAGTTTTGATCGTGAGTACGCTCTTAAATATACCCGCCTTAAATATGTAATTTCAGCTTCCTTTTCGTTTTTGAGCCAGACACAGAGACCATTTTGGGGGACCTGGTTGTTTGGACTCAGGTAACATTAAAACGTGAATTTCTGTCAAAAATTCTAATTCGAACTTTTGCAGGATCGCTTTAAAATTTTACTATAAAAAAAATCCTACTGGCTGCCCTACAATTAAATAACATGCGCTAAGCAGGGGAGAGCCGCGACTCCCCTGTAGATTTTTTGGAACCAAAAAATAATAAAGAAAATAGTGTACTTATTTGATGGATTACTTCTTTTGCAAACATACTATAATTAGGAAGATAATGGTGGGGAAAGATGATGGCGCCCAAAAAATAATCAGAGATGAAAAGTGCAAAACTGCCCTATATTTTCATTATATTGGCCATTGGATACAATATAGTATAAGAAAACTATTTATTGTTAACCAAAATTTCGCCCCAATTTGCAGGGCTTCGTCAGGGCTGTCAGCCTGACAACTGACTAGGTATCATCTTTGTTTCAATATGCAGCCCTAATGAAGCCTTGCAAACAATAAATAGTTCTTCGACTATTCTGATACCTTTATTGACCGCTATCCGGACAATCTTCCACCAGTTTAAATTATTACAATTTTTATTAACACAAAAAGAAAGAGAATTTGTGATATAATTAAAATTGTTATACAAAGTAATATATATGATTTTTAAAACTAATATTAATTTTAAAATAAGTGTGTAATTACATTTACTATTTATTGTTGTATTGTTAAAATTGAAAAATAAAAAATAAAGTAGTGTCAATAGAGATATAAAGAAATCTGTCAACATTTAGAAATAAGGTAAATTCATATTTTTGTTTTAATAATTTTTCAGTTTATTTTTTTAATATTTTTCATGGTTTTTTATAAACCAACAAACTATTTATGTGCAAAATTTCATTTAAAAAATAAAGTCCCCCTTAAAATCTACTGAAATGAAGCTAGAAAATATATATATATTTTTTTAAATAGATACTGTTTATTTCAACCAGAAAAAAGAGGAAAAAAATTTTTTTTTCTTGCTTTTCCCTCATGTTTTTGTTTTTAGGCAGTCTTCATTTTTAGACAAAATAATTCATTACTTGACCACATTGAATTAATGATTAAAGAATGAAATATACCTTTGTAAACTCTAAAATATAAAATCATTTTTTTCATTTTAATTTATAAACATATCACTTTATTTCATTATCATTATTCGATGTTATTGAAATTACTTTCTGAAAGATTCCATTTTGATTAAATGTGAATAATTATTCATTTATTTTTTCAGAATATCTTGGGTATTCTTTTTCCTTGTATGCATGGTCTGTAATGCATACCTAATCCAGCAAGCTTGGCAAAAATGGACAGACTCACCAGTCATAGTGGCATTTGCCGAAACAACTACTCCAGTTTGGAATATTCCTTTTCCTGCAGTCACCATCTGTAGTGAGGTTAAGTCGAGATCAACAGTCTTCAACTTTTCTGAGGCCTTGCTCTCAAATGAGACTGATGAATTGATGTATGATTATTTTGAAAAATATACCATACAATGTGTATGCATTATATTTGTATATGGTATTTCAGGATTAGGTGTCGTAACTGAAAATACAAATTCAATATCTCAAAACAAGAAAAAATCCTCATGAAGGTATGTCTGTTAACACTTTGTTTAGAAGATATTCACATCTAAAGATTTCCATTATGAATTATTCATCTTATAATAAATGAATTAATATATGTTTCAACTACTTTATTAATGAAATATTAACATTAACATTTCTATTAAATGTTATTCAAAGTGATTACCTTGATCATTAAGACAGGACTGGCTTCTTTCTTCCACAGCAGTAGCGGCCAAACAGCACTGAATATATGTTATTGTATCACAAATTCAATAATTATTCTTCATACAGCATAAAGCATTAAGATAACTGAATGAGCTTGCATAGATTTTTGTTTGTCACCCCAACAAAAATCCAACAGTACAGATCTGGAGAGCATGACAATAATGTATATATGCTGTTGTACTGCTGCTTCTGATGTGGATATCTTCTAAACAAAATATTAATGGACAAACCTTTATAGAGAAATCTTTTTTTTTTAAATCCTCAATTAATATTTTCAGTTAGGACATTAAACCCTGAAAAACCCTTTATAAATATTTAAACAAATATGTTTAGAGTAATTCTAAAATTACAGGCATTATTGTATCCAAAGAAATAATGCTCTCTGAAAATGTTTTTTAGAAGTAATGGCAATTATTGTGTGGAAAAATCTTGCTTTTTTTTCTATTTGGAAAGTTCATCAATATAGAATAGAAGTTTATTGGGAACCCTGAATATAAAAAATGAAAAACTAATCTAAAACATTTCTGTGGATTTTATCCATATTTTTCTAATTTTGTATTTATTTTTTTCAAACTAATGTTCAATTAGTTTAGTACCTCTCCCACAATTTCTATTTTAAAGAATAGTTTATGTAAGTTCAACGAATTTTGATTTAGCCCAAAATCATGGTAATCTTGTTTTTCTTAAAGTCAATTGAATTCTCTTGGATACTGATAGGTAGTGCTGTTACAGGAATTTTAATAGTTATCTCTTAAAATAAGTAAATTTTGAGAAATAAATTTCTCTTGTGAGGATGTGATATTATTCATCTTCAGTTTAATTAAAAAGAAATAATTTTGTTGTAGCAATAAACAAAAAGGAGACGTATCATTACTATGTGATGATCATGTTCTATGTGATGGCGAGGAGTACACTGATGAATCAACAATAGATTTCCTAATGGAGGTTAATATCATTTTTAAATAAGTAATTCATTTTTTTTCTGACCCCTCTAAAACAGGCTATTAACATTTAAAATAGTATCATTTTATGAAATTCGATTTCTTTTATCTAAAAATTTTAATTCATGATTTTTTGTTATGATTTTTTTTTTTTTTAGGTTGCTCCCCCATTTCTAGACACAATCTTTCTCTGTAAATGGAACAATACCATTTCTGAAAACTGTAGTGATATATTTACAAGAATATTTACAGATGAAGGTATATGTTACAGCTTTAATATGCTCGATAAACAAGACCTATTTCGAGATAACGTGTAAGATATATTTTTTTAATTATGAATGTAAATTTAAATTATATTTTATTCTTTTGAAACAATTCAATTATGCAAGTCAACTTGTAATTAATAGTTCACATAGATGACGTTTTCAGAATATTAATAAATAGAAATTGACTTAAGTCAGGGTTCATTTTTGGGCATAATTCATAAATAACCATTTTAAGCACCTAGATGCTTGAAATGAAATGACAAATTATTAATTTTGAGAAAAACAAATAAGTGGTTAGGCTGCAGGTTGCGGACTATCAGACCTTATTCGATTATAAGAAAACTCAGATATCAGAAGAAAATTCATTTGGGTCTCTTGTATTTCTTATAAGTAAGTTATACTGTTTACCTTAAATTATATGGTTTTTATGTTTTATTCATTTAACATGTATCTTTAAAACAGCCCAATAATTGATTCCTCAATTTGATCATAGAACACAGTATCTCACCTTTTCAAAGATTTCTTATATTCTCTTACATTTATGTGCTTCAAATACAGAAGGATGAACTATTGCAGACTATAAATTATTTTTAAAAACTTAGGTAACCATGTTTTTTTATTTAGGATAACATATTCTGAAAGCGATAACTTGCGAGTACAAGGTTGGTCTCAGGACGAAGGATACACTCCAGAAGCGCAATTAAAAACTTATCCCAATAGAGCACTGTATTCAGGAACTGCCGGAGGCGTATTCATTGTATTAAAAGCAAATCGTAATGATGCAGACTACTATTGTAAAGGACCAGTTCAAGGGTTTAAGGTAGGAAATGGACATAATACTTGTAAAAGAAATTTTGGTTTTGAGTTGAAATTTATTTTATATAATTCATTATCCTTTAACACTCCAAGAGCAGAAATGCCAAAACTTGAAAAATAATTATAGGTTTGTTCCAACATGATCCAAACCCTGTACACAGTTTCATGATGAGTTGTGGCTTATGTTAGAAAAAACTTAGAAATATCTAGTAAAACATTTTGAAGAGTTTCAAAAAATCATTTCCTACAAGAATGGTCAACATCTGAAATTTGCACCCTAGTTCTAAACAGTAATAAGGGTGTAGACTCCAGTTTATTTAACAAAAAAAACCATTTCCTTAATAAGTTTTTGAAATAACTATTTTTCTTGTTTAAAATAAATACATTAGCATTAAGAAATCACACTGGACTATTTGGAAGCCGCTCTCCTCTCAGAATGGAGGAGGATTTCCATGCTATCTTTTTATTGAACCAACACTCAAAATAACAAATACAATTTTAGGGACTAAAAATGTTTAAAAACTCTTTAATTATAAATCAAATAATATTATATACTGTCTGCATCAAGCGTTCCCTTAGTCAAAGTATGGGAAAGTGAGACTGGGATGATATTGAAGAAAATGATCCATTTTCAGAAGGGGTTTGAATTATAAGAAGAGTGATCAAACTAAATGTACATATTAATGCATTATAAATGAACTTTAGTCGAGGGGGGTAAGTCAAAAGTTCATTATACTTTGGTTAGTTTGTTAGTGAAATTTTGAAATGGAGAAAATTATGACTATTGCAGAAATGGATGGAAGTGAGGTTAAATCTTGATTGATGGTACTTGATTCTTAGTTGTAAATCATGAAAAGTTTTACTTACACTAGAGTGCTTCTGTAATTCTAATAGTGTGATTGATACCCATTCATGTCTTGTGGTGCTGCTGACGAATAATAATAGAAGTGAGTTATACTTCCTCAGCAGAATCTGCATGTTAGAATTAGCAGAGGATTAGTAGTATTGGGTAGTAGTTCCCACAGTGATTGATAGATTGTGCTATGCTTTGTTATTAGTCTGTTAGTTATTATGGGTACTAACAGATGGCTCTGCCTGTACTTTCTTGACAATACCATTACACAGTACTTCAGTGTTCAAAAACTTAAACTACTTGTGAACTGAACATAAACTGTAAGATAATAAAATACAATATTATAAAGGGAGTAATTTAGTCATCCTGCACAACTCAGTAATAGTCATATTGATTTACACTCTTTCTGCTACTGATGAAGCCTCAAATTATTGAATATTGACAGTTTGTGTAGTAAGATATCTCAGATTGTATGACTTATTTTTTGGCAAGAGGATAGATAGATCCTTCTTGTACCATTAAGTCATGTGGAGGTGCTCCTATTTAGAGGAAAATATTGGACTCAATATTGCGTCATGAGAAAGAGTGATTTTGTATTATTGGGAACTCGATCTAACCTTATTAGTCCACTCAATTGGTTGAGTAGATACTTGGAATTCAGTAGTTTGGTAATTTTTTTTAATAAAGTAGCCAAAAAAATTTATATATAAGAAGATGGTCAGGGTTGTGGTCAAAAGTGAAACAAAAATAGTTTACAACTATTTATTTTCCGACGTTTCGCCCCACTTTGTAGGGCTTCATCAGGGCTAAAAAGATACAAAAGAAACAAAAATAGTTTACAACTATTTATTTTCCGACGTTTCGCCCCACTTTGTAGGGCTTCATCAGCGCTAAAAAGATACAAAATGATACAATGATAAGAATAAAAATACAATGATAAGAATAAAAACAAATAACAATGGCAAGAGTAAAAATTTCTTTAATTTGCCATTGTTACTTGTTTTTATTCTTATCATTGTATCTTATCTTTGTATTTTTATTCTTATCATTGTATCTTATCTTTGTATTTTTATTCTTATCATTGTATCTTATCTTTGTATTTTTATTCTTATCATTGTATCATTTTGTATCTTTTTAGCCCTGATGAAGCCCTGCAAAGTAGGGCGAAACATCGGAAAATAAGTAGTTGTAAACTATTTTTGTTTCACTTTTGACCGCAACCCTGACCATCTTCTTATATATCAATTTTTACGGTCAACTATATATACATATATAAAAAAATTTATAATACAATTTATGAAATATATCACTTGAACTCTCAGAACAGTTGTTCAATAAATTAAAAACTTTAGATTTATAGTTAGGCTTCTGTCACTTCCATTGTGACATAGGCATCACTAATGCCTGTGAAACTTGGAACTCAGACTTTTTTTTAAAAAAAAGTATAATGGAAAAAGATAATAAGATACTTCATTTTCCCAAATCTTACAAACACCATTGCTTCAATAATTACCCAAACTATCGTATTAACTGCTAGTTATACTTTACTGAACATAAATTTATGATGAATCAATCTTTTTCCATGATATTTGTAATAAACTAAAATACAGCTCTTTTTATTGATATTGTTTCAGATGCTTTTACACAACCCTGCAGAGTTCCCTATGATCAGTGAGCGCTACCTGCGAGTTCCTTTGGGCCAAGAGGTAAAGAAATAGATTATCGAGTCTAATCATTTTTAGCTGATTTCTTCTACTGAATTTAATTGTAACAATGAGGATTTTTTTTTTGCAAGAAGATAATTGACAGTATGAAGTTGATTGTAGGAAGATAGTCTGGGTGGTGGTCAAGTTTCGCCCCACTTTGCAGGGCTTCTTCAGGGCTGACAACTGAAGTTAACAATGAGTTGCCATCCTTTTTTCAATAAACAGCCTTGATGAAGCCCTGCAAAGTGGGGCAGAACGTTTGTTAACTATAAATAGTTTTTCTAATATTTTGGTACCTTTATTGATCGCTACCCGGACTATCTTCCTACAAGAAATTTTTTTTAGTTTTGAGATCCTAATTAAGTTTTTCAGGTAGGAAGCAACCCTGAAATTAATATATTGAAATTGTATATAATAATATATACCCCGTATATTAATATGTTGTCACTTAAACTGTGATATTTAACTCCTGATACTTTTAAAAATCAACTATAATATTTTAATACTTTAAAGAATAATAAAAAATAAACTCATCATTCTCGAGACATCTCATCTCAACCATTATTTTGTAGGATACTGCATACTCTTTACTAGCATTGATAATTTTGTTGAGATGTCTATAGGATGATGCATTAAATTTAACTTTTTTCAAAATTGTATAAAGTTTTTTTCGTTACGAGATACCACATGTAAAGTAAGGATGTACTATTAAACATAAACTTAAAAATATAATTACAATTTTCCTAGGTTATTGCTGTAGTTCAACCAAGTATAATGACAACTAGTAAAAATTTACGATCATATTCTCCTCAACAGAGACGTTGTTACTTCCCATCAGAAAGATACTTAACCTTCTTCAAAATTTACAATCAGCCAAACTGTGAATTGGAGTGTCTTACAAATTACACTTTGTCACAATGTGGTTGTGTCGCTCTTCATATGCCTAGTAAGTCTCAATAAATATTAAATAATGAAAAACCTAAACAGTAATATAAAATTGGTTCTATTTTTATATTTTTTAATAGGTATCATAAAAAATATACCATGTAACAATAATAGTAGTGTTTGTATCATCTTTTACTTTTTTAGTACTTTAACTATTTTTGGAGCATTTTTTGAATGGTGTTTCTAAACTTGGTTTTTCACCACACTTTATTTTCTTAGAGTGTGACTTCCAAGAGAGCAGTAGTCTGAGAAACCCTTTTCATAAAAGAGAAAACAATTATAAGCACATTCTCATCCTATGTTTTTATAAATTATTATACTCTCATAGTTTTTTTTATTTTATAGCATTAGAGCAGGGAATTGTAATAAAGATTGCTGGGTCAATGTGCATCTCTCTCCTACTGCCTCCCACTTCTAGCTTTTGAGAAAATACAAGTTAAAAAATCTCAAATCACGATTTTACTATCTTTCTTTGTCAAATCAACCCTCAATCAATTAAAATTATTACTTTTAATATAATACATTATTTGAAACAATGACAGCTTTGTTTCTCCTTTATTAAAATGATATGTTCTATGTTTTAGGGAAAGGAGATACAAAGAATTGTGGTCCAGGAAAGAAACAATGTATGATAAAGGCTGCCCGTAAGTATATTTATATAAAATATTTAAGGTGGAGTATTGAAGCCCTAATCACCAATTATTTTGTTTAAATATTGATCAATATTTTATAATTAAAAAAAAAAAAAAAAAAAATCTGTGCCAGTACAACCCATGAAGGGTCAGGAGTGCAATACTTTGTAAAGAACTACTGTTATAGACCAAGGATTGTGCAAGGAGGTGATTTGGTCAGAATCACACTCGACCACCAGAATTTAACCCAATTAAGGGTACCCATTTTATGAGGCTGGGTGGACCCTGGAGGGTAATTAAACAAAACCATATTTATTTATTTTATGCCGACGTTTCGACCTGAGTTTCAGGTCTTCATCAGGGCTATAGAACAAAAGAGATAACAACAACATTTAGAGAAACATACAATTGAAAAGGAATAGTATACAAACAAATTTAGAACTATACAAAATATTGAATTAAATCATAAATGATAAAAAATTGGTAACTGATAATTGAATAGTAAAATTGGGTAATAAAGTAATTGGGTATTTATTATTTATATTCTGTCACTGTTTTCAATCTAGTACCATCTGATTCCAAGATTATCAATCAATTAAAAAAATTTTTTACTATTCAATTATCAGTTACCAATTTTTTATCATTTATGATTTAATTCAATATTTTGTATAATTCTAAATTTGTTTGTATACTATTCCTTTTCAATTGTATGTTTCTCTAAATGTTGTTATCTCTTTTGTTCTATAGCCCTGAAACTGAGGTCGAAACGTCGGCATAAAATAAATAAATATGGTTTTGTTTATTTATGTTGTTCTTTGCTGACCGCACCCCCCGACAAACTTCTCCAATCATTAATCTACAGTCAACTGTCTACAACTCATAAAAATTTAAACTTTTTATTAATAAAGCGTAATCCAACTAATTAGAGGGGTATTCAGATTACAGAAAGTATTAGGAACAATAGTGGCAAAAAATTCAAGAATATGAATGTACATAACTATATTTATTTATTTAATTTTTTTACATATTTTATTGGAAATTTTAGTTACTTTACTTTTACTTTTACCTCCCTAGTAATGCTAAGTTATGATTAAATTTTTTAAAACTATAAAATTGTTCATTTATAAGTTAAAAAAGGATAAATAAAAAAAAATACTCAGTATGGATTTATTTAAATTGTGATAAAAAAAAAAAAATTTTTTTACTTTCATATTTCTACTATTAATTAAATTAGTTTTACAGAATCAAATGATTTATACAATAGATATTATGTATTTCTCACATCAACAAATTATATTATGAACACTTTCATAGGAATTAAATTATCCAATTTCGAAATTGTGTAAAAATGTCTACTTCCGATCTTAGATAGGGAAGTTAAAAATGTCCTTTGCAAATCTGCACTTTTATTTGAAAACAAAATTTTTTTTGTCTGCTGTTTTCTCAAAGGTAACTTTTTTTATGCTAGTTCGGATTACTGGGGAGTTCTGAGTACTGAAGTTCGGATTACCGAGTTTACACTGTAAATTTATTTTATTCAATTAAGGCATGTATAAAATTACAAGTACAAGATGATAACTTAACAATAATGATAATTGTCATTAGCACAAATCGGTGAAAAATTGATTTGTTAATTTTAACTTTTTTTTTTAGTGATTCAAATTTGTTTTAGAATCTTACAATAATATTCTAATAATATTTTTTACCTGTATTTTTCCTACTTACCTTCTTATGTAAAATTAATAATTGAAAATACAATATGGAAGCCTTCTGAGAAGTGGTAAACTATCCTAGATGTCCTCCAGGAGGGGCATATACTGAGCTGATCAACAGGTTCCTATAGTTGTTGCTTTATCGCTCAATTATATGTCATATGAGCTAATTAATACAGATAACTGATAAATATTTTATTTAATATTAGTAAAATTCTGTTCACAGATAACCTTCGTTTAAGTAGAATTGTTTCAACTGATAAATATGACATAACAGAGTGCGACTGCCTCCCAGCTTGTACTTCGACGGTATACAATGCTGAATCTTCACAAGCAGATTATGAATTTCTTTCTGTTGTCAGTGTATATGGAGACAATGTGACTGAATATGCAGAGTAAATATTTTTATTTAAAACATTTTCCTTCACTGTAGAATAAGAAGTAATAAGTTAAGTGATTAAAGTGTAGGAACTCCATAGTAAACTAATGTGTAGTATTAGCATTAACTGTGATTAAACAAAAGCTAACACTCCATAGTTGTTACTATAGTTACGGGTAGATACAACTACCAGGTAGCAGAAACAAACTTTCATGAGCGAACATCGCAATCCCTTCCCCCAACATTTATATTCGCTTTGTTTTTGTTAATACTCTTTCATGTATTCATTGGTACCCACTTAACCATTTTTTATTTAAAGCTGAACAGTTTAAGTATTATGTCATCACCACCTGAAGATAAAGGAAGTAGAAATGTTAAGGAAGATAAAGTTAAGAAGAAAGTTTTGACTTTGCATCCACATCAGTTAAAAAGTTAAAATATTTTTTGGCCAAAAAACTTTTGTATGATTTAAAAACATAGGGGGGTCATTTTTAGCTGAGCAAGTTTGAGGGTTTTATATTTCAATTAATTAAGAACTGTGCTATGATTCTATTGTTAAATAATAAATCATTTCAATATGTAAAGAAGGTTCATTGATGAAAACACATTCATTCAGCTTTTATTTATAATAGGCAGTAGTGTAGAATCAGTGATATGAATGTATACCTTGCTTTTATATATTTATTTTTACAGGTATGAAGCATCCCGAACCTCAATTTTCTTTAAAGATGTGCAGTTTACAACCAGCCGGAGGAATGAGCTTTATGGAATTGTTGATTTTCTAGGTAAATAAGTTTATTTAAGCAAATATAATATTTAAAAAATAGATGGAACCCTCCAATCCCACATCACTTGAGGAATGGTGTCAATAAATCCCTGCCCCACAGTATCCTTTAATAACACCCCACTTATTCTCATTGAACAGATCCATTACCTAGGACTATATATAGAAAAATCACTAACTTGGAGTCACATACAAGACTGAAAAGATAGGGAACTGCTCGTCGATTCTGACTATTACAATACTTACTAGACTAACAGTCTAAACTTCTGGCTAATTACGAAAGAGTCATTTATATGACTATAATAAGGCCTATCTGGACTTACGGAGTTGAGCTTTGGGGCTCCACTAAACCATATCGAACCCTTACAATCCAAAATCATCAATGCTCCTTATTTTGTCCTCATTATTTCCTTATCAAGTCGTCCATCAGGAACTCAATGTTCCATATATTGCCAATTTGGCCTGAACTAGATATGAATCCTTCTATGATAAGTTTCCCAATCACCCAAACCCACTTGTTTCTAACCTGGCTTCTTCATTCCCTGATAATCCTCCTAGACGCCTGAAAAGAAGATGGCCTTGAGATCTTCTCTAGAAATGTTATTGGAATTTTATCAATGGATAGATTCTCCACATGTCTGTATCATGTCATTATATAAATAACATCAAATTTACTTGTACATATTTTTAATACACTTGTAAATTTCAATAAATAAATTAAATAAAAAAAATAGATATGTGATAAAAGTTTTTTATTTCCAGCTAATTGTGGAGGATTACTAGGACTTTTTTGCGGGGTCAGCATTCTCAGCTTTGTTGAACTATTGTACTACGCAACCTTGCGCCTTTGGGGAAATTTAAGAGCATTTAAAAAAGCCAAAAAGAAAAATGAAGAGGTTTAGAATAATTAGTCTAATGACCGTAGGATAAAAATAAATTAACTACGCTATTCTATTTCAAGACTAAACCTTCGAACTTTTCTAACTTATTCAAGACAATGTTTTGCACTCCTGTCCATTGTCTAGTCCACCACCTATCTTAGTCTAAGGGTGGCCCTTACATGGTCAATCAGAATGACTGTCACCATTGAAAGCATGATTGACTTCAATCATGAAGAGCCCTAAACTATCAGTCCAACTGATACTTAGGAATGATATACCAAACAGTAAGGATCACCTGCTATGTTTCTTTTGATTCCTAATAAATGGAAAGCTTGTTTGGCCATTATTAAGGCATTTGCCTGCAGGAATAAAGTGAAACGTATGATATGAACAAAAGCCTCCCTTACAGTTCAAATTTTTAATCAGATTTCAAAATTTCTCATTTCATTGCTTATTTTTTCATTTTATGGTTTTATTAGTTATTTTTTCACATTAAATATGTACTTAAATGTGTACTGTCATTATATTAGGAATTTTGTCCTGTTGTTATAATTAATAAATAAATTGTTGATCAAAAGTGCCACTATATTAATTATAGTAAAAAATGGGTCAAAATAAAGATGTTGCTGTGAACTATAAATGAAAGAAAAATAAATTATCGAAAAGATTTTTATCGTGCGTTTCACTTCATTCATAGCGGATAAAGTAAGGATAAGACTGATGGATTATTGAGTAATTTTGAAATCCGAACATTAAAAATTGTAAGTGGAGGGGAGCCTGCAAGATTTGTTCTTATCGTAAGTTTCACTTTATTCTTGCACGATAAAGTGAAATGCATGATAAGAATAAATACTTGCAACCTCCCCTCCACTTAAAATTTTTAATGATTAGATTTTAAAATTTCTCGGTAATCCATCACACAATTAATCTAAACATCCATCTTTGATTCTATTCTCATTCTTAGGGTCCCTCTATATCATTGTCGTCTGAGATTTTGTCATTATTTTAAAATTTGCCTCCATGTAAATGAGCCTTAAAGTAATTTAAATTTTATAGAGTTGATATTGCACACATACTTATTTTAACTATTTAATTCAATTTGAAGGAAATAAGAGTATAAATATATAAAATATTATTTTCTGTAACATAATTAAAAGAACAGCATATAAGTGTAAATTACTGCAGCTTATAATAAATTGTTAATAGAAAACACAATAATAAATTGGTTTTAAATTTATTGTTGTGTTGAATATTTATATTTTAACTCGAATTTTCATCTATAGTGTTGTCTCCCCATTATTTATATTAAATTTGTACATTATAAAATGTCAAGAACAGATTTTTAACCTTTTTTAACAGTAAATTGATAATCTGGTTATGTTGAAACAATTGAATTTGGATCTCTTGAAACTTGCTGAGTTAAATTAATGTTCCTTTTGCTCAAAATAATTACGCCTATTCTCCTATTAATAGAATTCAAAGAAAAGCAAATGATGTTGATTGTGATATGTTTTTTTATTCATTACATATTTTTAAACAAAAAATAAAAATTTCAAGTTTATTTTTCTGTAGTACAAATACTTTAGATTGTTTAAGTTCCTTACATTGCTAAGTCTTCTAAAAGTTTATATTTATATATTGTAAATCTTTCTCGAGTTTTTATATATGTTTTAAATTACTTTCAAGTATCTTTTAAATAACTTTTATCTGTTTAATTTTTTTTTTAAATATTAACATTCATTTGTTTTAAATTAAGTTAGTTATTAAATTTATGCTTATATTCAATTTCATTTTACATAAGCTACTTTTTGTATATGTTTTTATAAGTTTGTATCAGTTTCATTTTATTGTTTTATTTATTTTTTTTTTGCATTTAATGTGTACTCTGTCATTATATTAGGACTTTTGTCCTGCTGTTTTAATAAATAAATAAATTGTTCAAAAAAAGTTCCACTAAATTATTAACAAAAGCCCAGCGAAGTAATTCATTTTTGACGATATGGTCCAAAAAAGAATCACTTAAAAGTCTTGATTCCTGTCATCATCATGTAACAGGAGTAAAATAATAAATCTTTATTAAGTATGTCAATAAAGTTACTTAATGACATTTAATAAAGAAGTTAATAAAGAAATAGGAGAGTTGGAAGATTCATCCATAAAATACAATAACACGATAACCTAGTACATAACTTTAACTTAATCATAATAACATGCCATAGGGGTTGATGACCGACGGGTTTTACACCTGTAAACAACAACAAATAAGCATGTAACTTTGGTTAAGATCTAAATTGTGAAGAATAAATTGATTAGAAATAATGTTGAGAAGCAAAATGATAAGAAGTTCTCTCATAAACTACTTAATCAAACATTAGCGTATAGAAAACAAGACAAAATAGATTAATTAAAAATAAATAAATATGATATATGAGGAGAAGGTGGTCGGGGGTGCGGTCAATAAATAACACAAATAAGTTGAGAGAACCTATTTAATAGTGTCATTTCGGCCACAGTTTCTAGCCTTCATCAGGGCTAAGAACAAAGAGAAAGATAACACCTAGTGAACACAAAAAAAAAAAAAAGAAATAGAAGGAGAAAATATAAACAGAATGGTACAAGTAAATAATTATAAAGAATGAAAATTAATAAAAATAAAGTGATAAAAGAAGCGGAAAATAAAACGTTTATATAAGTAATTAAATAGTAATAAGCAGAATAACATAATCAAGGAAATACAAATTTTTAGGTCATAAAATGCAAAAAAACAAAGAAATTGAACATTTTAATTTAATAATAATTAAAAATTAAAGTTATGGAAGAAAAAAATAAATAAATAAATAAAAGAAAATATATGTAACTAATAAAATATGTAAGTATAATACTAGAATAAAGAAACATAATTTAAAATTTTTATATCCTTGATTATGTTAATCTACTTAAATATTTAATTACCTATATAAACGTTTTATTTTCCACTTCTTTCTTCATCACTTTATTTTTATTTATTTTCATTCTGTATAATTATTTACTTGTACCATTCTGTTTATATTTTCTCCTTCTATTTTTTTTTTATTGTTCATTGGTTGTTATCTTGCTCTTTGTTCTTAGCCCTGAGGAAGGCTAGAAACTCTGGCCGAAACGTTGGTACTATTAAATAGATCCTCTCTTATGTTATTTATTGACCACACCCTCAAATCATCGTTTTCTCATATATATAGTCTATGGTCAACTATATTCGCATAATATAGATATACTATATTCGCATAAATATGATAAAATTAATTACATCATAAGAAAAATTTGAAACACTCCAAGACTGAACATTTTTTTCCTCTGAAATTAGTTTTAAAGCTTAGAACTTTAGGTATTATTTATTATAATAGTTATTATTTAAGTAATATAATTATTACATTATAAATATATCATTGTATGTCCATGATTTCTAATAAAAGAAGATATTCAGTATTAAATTTCCCGCTAACCTATAATTGAAATATATATTAAGGGAAAGTATTGCGATAATGTAAAGTTTTTATTTACAGTTTTCAACTGAATTCACGTTTTAAGGTCCTCTGAGTCCAAATAACCTAGTCTCGCAAAATGGTCTGTGTGTACTAGCTCAAAAACATAAAAGTAGCACAAAATAAAAATAAAAATATGAAGATGGTCAGAGTTGCAGTCAAAAAGAACAAAACTATTTTTAAACTATTTATTATCCATTTCGCCCCATTTAGTAGGACTGTTCAAGATAATAGCTTTAGTCTTTTTCCGTAAAGCTATCACATTTGAAATTATAAGGTCAATTATTTATATATATAAAATTTCAATTACACATTTAAGGAGGCTATTCACTTGAGGGACAGCAAATTTTCGATAAAATCCACAGACCGAAAGTGTCACTTCTTAGAATTGAATTTCTCAAAAACAGGTCTCATGATTTTGACTGAATTCAGTATAACAATATGCAATTAAATGCTCTCTAATATCAGCTAGATCCTCGTAGAAACAGTCTAACAAGGCTTAAATGGTCTCTGATATCAGCTAGACCCTCGTAGAAACAGTCTAA
>NW_027109825.1:811363-879794 GCF_000696795.3 Halyomorpha halys
AAAAGTGGGTAAAATAACATAATTAAGGAAATGAAATAAAAATAATGTTATAAAATGCAAAGAAGTATGAACATATTAGTTATTAATGCCTTAGGCGTTTGATTTCCCAGGGAACAGGTTCGTTTTTATTCTTTCCCCTTTCTTTATTTTACTCTTACCCCTTATGTTCTCCACTTTCATCCATTTTCCTTACCCGTGTTATAAGTTTTGTTCACTATATTATTATTGGTGTTTTCAGAATTTTTTTGTTTTTCCAATCATTTCTTGGTATACTTTACTTATATTTTGCCTCTTTATCATCTATTATTGTTACATATATTTTCTTCCTCTCAATTTTCATTTCCTTTTCATATTTCAATTTTTAAATTAATAATAACTAATATGTTCATACTTCTTTACATTATATAACTTCATTTTTATTCCATTTCCTTAATTATGTTATTTTACCCACTTTTTCAATTACCTATGTATACATTTTATTTCCCGCTTCTCTCATCACTTCATTTTATTAATTCTATTTTGTAAAATTATTCATTTTATGTATAAAATTATTCTGTTCATACTTTCTTTTTTATTTTTTTATACTTACTATGGTTGTTATCTTGTTCTGTATTTAGGCTTGAAGAAGGCTAGAAACTCTAGCCGAAACGTTGGCACATTAAAATATAATTGTTTAAATAAAATCAAATGCATCCAAATTAAAGTCTCAAAACATTCTTTATTTCCTTAAGAGTCCAATGTTTCAGCCAATTCAACCGCCCTCAAGGACAATCTTAAATACTAATTTACACTCACATAAAATATTTTAAAAACTTTTTGCAAGCTATTCTGCTCAGACCACCAGTTTCAGCCGAAATTACTTTATTTTGTCACTCTTTCATTAATATTAAAAATTTTAATTCTGATCAATGTATCTATACATAACTATAGTCTACATAGCTACTATATAACTATACATAAGTCTACTACATAACTATACACCTTGCTATCATAATAGTGTTATATGATAGCAAGGTGTATAGTTATGTAGTAGACTTATGTATAGTTATATAGTAGCTATGTAGACTATAGTTATGTATAGTTAAATTGATAATAATTAAAAGTTTTAATATTAATGAAAAAGTGACAAAATAGGGTAATATACAGACAGAATAGCCAGCAAAAGGTTTTTTAAATATTTTATGTGAGAGTAAATTAGTATTTAAGATTGTCCTAGAGGATGGTCGAAACGTTAGACTTTTAAGGAAATAAAGAATGTTTTGAGACTTTAATTTGGATACATTTGATTTTATTTAAACAATAATAACCAGTCTCAAGAAAGTGAAAAGATTATTTATAAATTAAAATATATTTTTTATGGAAACAGAAAAATAAATTTTTTTTGTTTATAATTTTCACCATTCTTGGTCTTAAGATTTCTTTATTTAAACCACAAAAATAGCATAAACTTCAAAAGAGCTCACTAAACCTAAACCTACGCAACACAACACGTAAGAAGGTTAGTAAGTGAAAATTGTAAGATGTGCACACCGCACTAGATTCTTATAATGTTAGGTAAAAAATGAAATAACGTTAATTTTATTATTTAATTTGAAATATGTTTTATTCTTTAGATACTATCCCATCATAACTTCAAACACTACATTAGTAATATAGTTTTTTCAAAATGCATCAATTTCATTAATTTAATACTAAACAACTTATAATGCAATTTGTTGTAATTCATGAAGAACTACACAATTTATTGCATAAATCAAATGAAACTTTATTGAAAATAAAGAGAACATGAATTTTTTTTTTCATAAATTACAAAGGTAAAAAATGGAATACAATTTAACCTGGCATTCATACAAGCTTGAAAATTTCTCTCATATTTGTTATTCGTGTTTTGATACAATAAATCTGCAAAAAATAAGAAAAACAAAAACAAAAACTAAAACCATTATAAAAGGTAAAAACAACAAATATTCTTTAATGGGTTTAATACAATAATTTATTAATTTTTTTTTCAACTCCATGTATTTACTCTTTTTTTATAACTTCAATGAAATAAATGTAGACATCAATTTTTTTCTTCTTTACACAATAAGTAATTTTAATTTGATATTTTGCCACTAGTATTACTGTTTCAAAGAACACATATCTGTTAAATAGAGTATTAAAAGTGATTTCATAACCTACATTAACACTATTTAATTGTGATATACAAATAATAAATAGGCTTTTATAATATAGATAAGTTTTTTTTTTGTTTTCTGTTTTTATAACATTTAAAAAGTGTATTTGATCCTACAAATTACAGACATATTTACAAACATTTTAACCATTAATGACAACAAAAGAAATAACATTCAGAAATTATACTGAAAATACCACATACTCTGAAAAAAATATATTGATGAGTATAGGATTATGAAATAACACATTCTATCAACACAACAGTAATTTATTTGATCGGGGAAGATTTGAAAATAAATTGTACCCCTTCGAAATAAAATATCATCAAAATGATACAGAAGCATTACATTTAAAATTTAAATCAAATATAAGTTTTAAGATTCAATTTTTAGATGTTTGATATGAATAGGAATATAAAAGATCTTTTTATAATAAGTTGTAACACACAATGCTTAGTTTATTAGAACCCTTAATATAAAGTTTTATTCATTTATTTATTTTTTAAATAAATTAAAACATAACAATGACTAGATTTTATAAACATTTAAATATTTTTCATATAGGTTCCATTTAAATTTTTTCTTCCTTTTTTTTTTTTTGTTTTATTTTGTCTTTTCAACCAATGTTTTTATCAATAATTTAGTCGTCTTCTAGAAATTAATATCATCACGAAAACAGATGACTTATTTAAAAGTTTACACATATAAATATTAAGATTTATTCTACACACTACCATGGTAAAATATATATCGACAGAGGTAATAGAATTTTATAAACAAAAACAGTATAAATAACAAATAAAAGTCTGCAATTTGCTGATTAGCAAAAAAAAAAATTTTTTAAAGAGTGCAGATTCATTTTGCTTTACTTTAATTTAATTACCCTTTTAATAATTTTCTTCTTTCTTTGCAGCCTGCCAAAAGTCTATAAAGGCTAAGAGTAGACTAGAAAGTAAATACATATTAATGCTGACGCTAAGGATTTCTTCTGTGAAGGGCAGGTTAAAGTCGAGATGTGGTTACTGCTGTATTTTGCTCATAAAAGAGAATATAGGCTTCACTTGAAACTACACTTCTTGGAGATATACTTGATACTCTGGAAAAAAATATATAATATTTCTAATTAAAATTAATTTATAGATAAATAAGTCTATTAGAACATTCTAAAATAATGTATCATAGACCCAAAACTATGCTGGGTAGGGCAATCACTAATGAACCTTAGTACAGAGACTGACAAATGGGAAGACCATGCCAGCACAGGCAAAACTGTACATCTGGCAAAGCAAGTAAACTGTTTGATGTCTGTCATAATAGGCACCAAGCAGTTACTTGCTCCTCAAATCGATCTTTAAGTTTCCTCTTCTATTTTTAAGCTAATATTTCAAAAGTGATATAGGACTGTCGCTCCCTGAGGGTCTTAGTGGGGCGGGTCCGGCGGGGAAGGATGGTTTTTTGTGTTATGATTTTCTCTTGTGAGATTGTGGCATGTCGTACATCGACTAACCTACTTGCTATAATTGTCCATTTAAAAAGTCAGATAAGTAAGGCTACCATTTCAGGCTCGATTTCAGGCGCTTTTTTAATATTGGTCGATTGAACTATCTTAAAGTCTACTTTTCCCGTTTTAAGCAAATATCTCAAAAGTAATAGGACTGTCGCTCCCCGAGGGTCTTAGCTGGGTGGGTCCGGCGGGGAAGGATTGTCTTTTTTTGTGTTATGATCTCTTGTGAGATTGTGATATGTCGTACATCGATCGTCGATAGTACTTCAAAAGATACTAAGATAAATATCTCATAAGATAAATAATTATTTTAAAAAAAAATATGGCCAATTTATTGATAAAGATATACAAATTTCTTTTTAACATTATCAAAAGAGAAAAACCGATAAATATTACAGTAAGCCACATGTAGGAAAGTTGGAAGAAAAACTTTTTTATCTTCATTTTCTGGTGATTCCTTGTTATAGAGAGAATATAATGCAGCTCAATTTAAGTAAATGTTTTTAAGATAAGAAATACCATATAAATAAAAGGAGGAGAGGGACAGGTCCTTACAGTCTAAGAAGTTGGAGAACCATACAAAATTAATATTTTTATTAATATTAATACAAATTACTACTTTTACTACTATTTACAATTAATAATTAATAGTAATCTATTTTCTTTTACTAACCTTGAATCATTGAACTCATACCAATGGCCCGAACCAGAATGGAGGCAATAAGCAGTATAGTGGCCGGAATAGGCAGTTCCAGAATGATTAGAAACAGCATACAAATTATAAGTGGCTACTTGTGGAGTTGTAGAATAGCCTGACATATCGAGGTTTGTCAGAGGGAACTCCACGGTCGCAGACAACTTTCTATACCGCTCGCTAGGTGAAAACCTTTTGAGATCTATACAATACATTAAGGAAGCATTTTAATACATCTATGAACTGTTTACGTTGCATGCACTTTTGTTTCTAAGCCACCAGTGACGTGTATACCATGTCAATAGACATTTCAATCGCAGAAATAAAAACGGCATGTCAGTCACTTCGGCTAACAGTTAGATCGATCATAATTCAAACTTATAGTTCAGAGTGTGCAAACGATATCTTGGAAATATTTCAAAATTGATACTGTACGTTGTACAGATTTCTTTACACAAAAATTCTTGTAGTTTGTGATACATCCTATTATAACAGTAAAAAATTTAAAAGATTTTTTTTATTTTAGACTTATCAACCCATATTATTAAATGAATAACAACAAAAATTAATTGAACGAATAAAAAAAAAAAAACCCTGTTAGAAAGCCTAATATAATTTTACAGTATAATGATTGCTTTGTGTGGTTGTGAATTTTTTTTTTTCCAGGAATGCCTTAAAATTAAAAGAATTTGGTAGGACACCATCATGTTTCTTCTTTGAAACAGATAACTAAACTGAGCCTTTTTTTGGAAAAGTCGAATGGGATTAAACAAACTTAGAGAATGCTCAGAACACATTATCAAGAACTGGTAAGTATTAAATAGGATTAAAGCATTTATAGCCCATTGAAATCTTGAATTTGTTAAAACTGTCATTTTTTTTTTATAAACTCCATTAGTTGAATAGTTTTATTTAATTTTAAAGATTCAATGCTCAAATATATCTCTGTAAAATATTTACATTAAACTTTAGCCATTGTTGAGAGGAATAAAATCCCCAAGGAATAATTGTGATGTGCCAATTATTATTTATTTAACTAAAAAATGTTTTGATTTTCTTTTCTTAAAATCATAAAAATTGTAATAACATCAACACAACTTGACTAATAAACAAGGAACTTTAGACTAGTTTAAGGTCCTATAAACAGCACAATATGGAATAAAGTACACCTAGGAGACATAAAACAAAATGTTGGAGTTTTTCTTTATTTAAAACTATGCCCCCCCCCCCCAATAAAAAGCCATAGAATCTAAAATCTATTGATATGTATTTGAAGAACAGATATTCAGCTTTCCAATACTTGTAGTAACATTGTTTTCGAATAAAGTCCTGAGGAGTTATGAATTTTTATGAGAAAACCAAACATCAATGAAAAAACTAAAAAATCTTCATTTTATACTGTAATCCCTCATTTGTAGCCTCCACTAGTAGTGAGGGAATCATAAATTCATTATTATTGTTTATTATTATTATTATTATTCATTATTCATTATTATTATTATTTCCTACAGGTATAGAAGTGCAAACCATTTTTGAGGCAGAACCACAATAAAAATTAATGATGTAATTTTAAAAAGGATACGTAGAACTAAAATCTTCGGAAATTTCTGGATAGAAAATCTCTTAGTACATTTTCTCCTCGTTTTGCACTTGCAGCATGTCTAAAACAAAACAAGTCATCCTTATTAATATTCAAAGTTAAATATAATCAATAAAACTATTGACTGGTATAAAAGTGAATCATAATTTAACAATATGTTCTAATAGAAAAATTCTGTAACAAAAGATGACAATCATCGGGACTAGGGAAACTTTTAGACTTATCAAAAATATTTTAAAGTTTTGAATTTGTAAATAGACACTTTTAATAAATTATTTCAGAAATTGTATTAGTACCAAACACTTTTAACAAAGTATCCATTGCTTTGTGTTACTGAATGATGGGTTAGTGATGAATAGTTACTGTCTTTTTGTATTTAATTCCCAGGTTTTTTTTTTTGGTTTTTTTAATTTTGATTCATTAGTAATTAATCATTAGTTAAATATGTCATTATTTTTCAAAAAGTTTCAATTTACTTTTGATTCATTAAGAAATTTTTTGCTACTATGTAATTATTTTTCTGTTATGAATATGTTCATTGAGTTTATTTTATTTAAATGTTCCTTAATTTCAACCAACAGAAATGTTTATAGATTATAATTTCAATTAGTTAAATTTAAAATTGTAATGTATATATATTTGACCATAAAAATTTAAATATAAGAAGTGATTAGGGTTGCGGTCAAAAAAAGAACAAATAGTTAAAAACTATTTTAATGTCCGACGTTTCGCCACACTTTGCAGGGCTTCATCAGGGCTGTTCAAAGCGAACGGTTAAACAGAAGGTGACAAACATCAGATTGTTTTCATTTTTTCTTTTCCTTCTTGATTTTTTTTTTTGTTTTCTTTCTTACCTAGTATTACCATATTTTTTTTTTGTAATTACATTTACTTGACTTTTTGATCCTCTGTTTGCCTCTAGATCAGGGGTGGCCAACTTTTCAGTATATAAGATCTACTTTATCATTAAAGTGTATGTTGCGATTGACTTATTATTGTTGGCATACTATGTCTATACACTGTTTCAGTATAAGGTGCATTCCAATAGGGTATGGGTGGATAAGAAAAATATATGCACAAAACTATTTTTTATCTTTCAAATCACTTATTAAGTTTTCGAGATGTATGCTCATGAAGAAAATAAATTTCCAGACACAACTTTTGATAGTAGCATTCTGTACCTAAAAAATTTGATTTTCTGACACTTTTCAAGATAGATTTTGACTAACTTAAAATGCATTTTATTTTTTTTATCCATTGCAACGTAAAAGTTGCTGTACTATTTGTTCGTAAATATGAAAAAGTTATTATAAAAATGCACATTAAGGTTGATAATTTGATTTCAATATTTCACTTTCGCGATTTTTTTTGGCCAGGAAAATTTATCATGAAAGAATAATATGACTTATGAATGTTTTGATATTATATTTATATTGATATTATAGTTTTGATATTATATAATATCTATATATTGCTAATATCTCAATAGCTCAGTGAGTACATCTTGTACTGAAATATAGACATATGGCTTATCTACATACTTATATACCTAGGTAAAAACAACAATAATTCTTTAAAGGGCTAAAAAACTCATTTCCAGGGAATTTAAAGATAATGGATAATTATTAACAATGTTTATTAATTCAAAGTAGCTATAGATACACACAGAATTACTTTGTTGCCTTAACATCAATGGGAAGACTTAATTTGCATGTCTCTAACCAAGGAATCATTATTAGGATTATATCCAGACAAAGAAAATAATAATGAGTCCACGCATTGCGTCCGGTGACAAGTGTAACACATAAGTCAAAACATATTGTGCTGTGTGGGCAGTGTCAGGCTGTCAGAATACATTAAAATGTTGCTAGAAAGTTTTGTTTCTACAATCGCTTCAAAGTTCATGGTAAACAGAATTCCACCCTAGACATTGCGAGCAATTGACAATTGACCAAAATTAGCCTCGCAATCAACTTGTTGGCCACCCCTGCTCTGGACAATAACAGATGTAAATAAATAATAAAATGAATAATTAATAATAACTGGTCCACTTAACCACTAACCCCATTTTACAAATTATAAAACTGTTCGTTTAATTATATCATATTATATCATATTAGTCATTGCTCGTACTGTATGGGAATGTAAAATTAAACATTTCACGGTGACCTCTAAAAACTTTATTATATAATAGAGAAATATTTATTTTTAATAAATCAAAAAAATTTCTAGTACTCAGGTTAGATTAATGCTTATATAAAGATACCAAAAACAAAACAGAAAAGAAATATTTTTTATTATATTATTTTATATATATGGTTTGAATGTAAAATATAGAAATGTATAATATAATTTAAAAATGAACTTACAGGCATTTCATCACCATCAAGAACTTCTTCTTTCGTGAAATGATCGAGACACTGAGACAACCGAAGGGACCCGGACCTTGAGGGCAGAGGAAGAGAAAGGTCCCAAAATACCTCAAATGTTGTTGAACTGTGGCCACACGAAGTGCATTGTAAAGTTGACTTCAGTTGTCCGACGAACAAGTCAACAATCCTGCTATTATCGCACCTTAGGTACTGTTTCCAACACTCACTCGCCTTTAAACTGTCACTGTAACACATAAATACCGATTGAAATAAATATTTGTATGATACTACAAATTTCTTCCTCAAAGTTTTTGTTTATTCTTTTATTCCTTACATAATAATAATACTCTTTATATGACTCGGACAAAGAAAAATTGAAAAGCAAATAATGCTTATACCAACAAGTAATGGTTAAATGAATATTATAGACATCTAATAATAAGTAAGTCTGTATTCAATGTAAACAAGTAATTAAAACGGAAACACATAAAATAAAACCATTTCTCAGTACCATAAATCATAAAACAACTAACTTCTAATGAAATATTATATTGACACAATCGTTAATACGCAAAAGGATTCTTTAAAAAAATATATCTAAATATCTTAAAAAATGGGGATTAGTTTTAAATATTGATAAAAGAGAAGCCCATTATTTTCACTAAACGGCGGCCTATACTTCCATCAAACACAGATTTCAATAAAACCCCTGTCCCTTTTACCAAAACAGTTAAATAATTAGGAGTTACTTTAGGCAGCAAACTATTATTTAACCACCACATAAATTTGAAATTGAAAAAAGCAAGAAAAGTTTTATATCAAATGTATCCATACTTTAATAAAAAATCGAAATTGATAATATATAAAGCAGTACTAAGACCCATCTTAACTTATAATATGCCTGTCCTATATGGAGTTTTACTAGTTCAAATAATATTAAAAAAATACAAGTATTTCAAAACAAATGCCTCAGAATCATTAATAACTACCCATATTACACAAAAATATCTAAGATGCACCCTGAATTAAATATAGACTCCATACAAGGTTACATATATAAACTGCCACACTATTTCTTCCAGTCTTGCCCCAACTCATTGAACCATCTAATAACTGAATATAAGCTTACAAATGCTTGTAAGAGAGGGTTGATCATTAAATAAAAATTAATTTTATTTTTAGAAATAAAATTAATTACCTCAGGTTATCATCAATCTCAGGTAAATTCCTAGGTTTTACCGCAACCCTGTTGATATCATCGTGCAAACCTTCCAACAGATACCTGAGGAACTCCTGGGCATCTTGCTGGTTGTAACCCATGAATCTTGGAGCGTAGCGTTGAATTTGAGCTTTGAAAGCAGTAGTGTTCACTACTTTCCCTTCACCACTCCATAATTCCATTATTACCTCCGAGAATGCTAAAAATTAAATATTATCTTTATATTTTACAGGAAAAGTTGTAATTTGAAATTTAAAAATTTATCACATTAAATATGATACAGTCAAATTTTTTACATTGATAACAATTTTTAAGAAGAGAAAAATGAAAACAAAGACTGCCAAATTCAAGATATACAAAAACAGTCTCTGTTCCAAACATAAACAAATCTCTAAGATAATGAATAAATAAAATATGAAATAATAAAGAGTATAGATTCTAAAATAACAAGAAATTTTATAGCAGAATGAAATTGTAAATTTATGTTGAATGATAAATTAATCGTATGTAATTGACAGCAGGAATATGGGTCCTGGTGGCAATCAAAGCTATTTACTAGTAACTAGCGTTTATCATCATAAAAGATGAGTTATAAAAAAATAAAAAACTTGGTAAACTAAAAGAATATAAATACAAACTAATAGAACACTGACAAGAACTACAATAATGAGTGATAGAATTGTTAACATATAAAATGTTTTACACTGAAAATATTGTAAGAAGGGCAAAAAAAGAAAATAAAAATTACTAAAAAACCTCTTTGGGTGGAGGATTTCTTTTTTGATTATCCATATTCTATTTATTCCAGGAAAGTAATAAATTATTTATTAATTATTGGAGAAGTTTGTCGGGGGGTGCGGTCAGCAAAGAACAACATAAATAAACAAAACCATATTTATTTATTTTATGCCGACGTTTCGACCTGAGTTTCAGGTCTTCATCAGGGCTATAGAACAAAAGAGATAACAACAACATTTAGAGCAAAGCAACATACAATTGAAAAGGAATAGTATACAAACAAATTTAGAATTATACAAAATATAGAATTAAATCATAAATGATAAAAAATTGATAACTGATAATTGAATAGTACAAAATTTTAATTGATTGATAATCGTGGAATTGTATGGTAGTAGATTGAAAACAGTGACAGATGAAATATAATATCATGTAGGTAAGAAGATATGTATAATATAAGATATGCAAGTAGTGTCTAAAAAACTGAAAAAATAAATAAATAAATTGAACACTATGACAGACGATGAAAAATAGTGAGTGGCTTATATCTGAATTACAGTGTGAGTATTAACTTATATACCTATACTAAAAATATAAATATATATGTGCATATATAAATACACACATATACAATAGGAAAAGGTAGAATATGGAGAATGGGAAAAGAATAATGTAACAAATATGAGAACGAGAAGGGAGACTTACGTTATGGCGTAGAAGGTAGGCCTGCAACTGATTGATGTATGAGTTTTTTGATAAGTCCGCTAGAGTGAGCTACTAGGCTAAGGCTAGAAACATAACTGTCAAGAAAGACCGTTATGACACAACAGTTGATATGAAATACCAATAATAAAAAGGTCGAGTTATAGTTTAAAAGAAAAACATAAAAAACTCATACATCAATCAGTTGCAGGCCTACCTTCTACGCTATAACGTAAGTCTCCTTTCTCATTCTCATATTTGTTACATTATTCTTTTCCCATTATCCATATTCTATCTTTTCCTATTGTATATGTGTGTATTTATATATGCACATATATATTTATATTTTTAGTATAGGTATATAAGTTAATACTCACACTGTAATTCAGATATAAGCCACTCACTATTTTTCATCGTGTCATAGTGTTCAATTTATTTATTTATTTTTTCAGTTTTTTAGACACTACTTGCATATCTTATATTATACATATCTTCGTACCTACATGACATTATATTTCAACTGTCACTGTTTTCAATCTACTACCATACAATTCCACGATTATCAATCAATTAAAACTTTGTACTATTCAATTAACAGTTATCAATTATTTATCATTTATGATTTAATTCTATATTTTGTATATTTCTAAATTTGTTTGTATACTATTCCTTTTCAATTGTATGTTGCTTTGCTCTAAATGTTGTTGTTATCTCTTTTGTTCTATAGCCCTGAAGAAGACCTGAAACTCAGGTCGAAACGTCAGCATAAAATAAATAAATATGGTTTTGTTTATTTATGTTGTTCTTTGCTGACCGCACCCCCCGACAAAATCTCCAATCATTTATCTACGGTCAACTATCTACACCTCATTATTAAATTATTTATTATTTAGTAGATCAAAGGATAGTGAATCATTGATGCGTTGGTTCTCTATGCAATCCATCTGGTTTGGGAGATTTCTCATACAGTGCATAAACTTTCGTGCTTTATGAGAAACCAACAGAAGAAAAGAATTTCCTTTTTAAATATCCTTCAAGAAGTTCTTATTCTATTTATTTCAGAGAAGTAATAAATTATTTATTATCCTATAGATCAAAAGACGTTAAATCCTCGATGCATTGGTCCTCAATGTAATCCATCCACTCCAGCTGATTTCTCTGGAAAAAGATTTCCTTCTATTCCATTTTTTCTTCTTTTTGTTTAATCCTGTAGACTGTATCTTATTTTTTTTTTTTTTTTACCAACTTGGCAACCACTATATTTTATACGATGAGTGTAAATGGATATAGTTATTTACTTTAAAATATATTAAATTTACTTAAATTAAAATATACAAACACAGCTATCTTAATCTCTCCAAGTTAACTTCGAATTCAGTACAAAGATATTCTAGTTTGTTAAGTAGTTCCCTTCTATTTTAAGGATTTTTTGTTATATTGATGAAATAATATTGTATGGATTTATTCACAGAGAACAACTAGTATTTGTGATGCAGTATCATTTTTTTGTACAAAGTAATATTAACTATTTATTTTAATTAATGATAATTTAAAAATATTTGAGAAATTATATCTATTTATAAAATATGTGTAAAAGTATATTTATATTTACATATAAAAATATACTTAAAATTATATTTATTGTCTAGTATTTAAATAACACAAACATACAAAAATAGATTCTCAAATATACTAAAATAGATTCAGTCCCGACCACAAATAAATATTTTGAAGAAAATTAAGTCACTATTCATTACTCCTATGTGCATTTACTATCACTCATTATTGTTATTAGTATTTTTTAAACTTTTATTAATCAGATCTATTAAAAAAATACATCAAATTGGATAAAAGTAAAACTCACATTTAATTAAAGCACCTCTCGATTCAGAATTCCTTATTTCTGACATGAATTCTTTATTTATCAGGAATTCCTTCAGAACTTTAGTATTACTCAAACACTGAACAACAGAATTCAGAAAGCACTGGAAAAAAAGTTTTATGATGATAATATATTTTATATATGTCACATCAACATAGGTAAATTTAAATATTAAAAACTTAAATACATTAATAATTAAATTAATAATAACTAAAATTTATTGATTAATTAAACTCCTAAGTATTAATTTTTTTTTTTTTAATTTGGTTCAATGCCCTTATTGGAAGATTCAAACCAGCAATGCTTTTGACTTGAGAAGCATTAAAAATAAAATAAAAAGAGTATTTTTAATGTTATATTTAATTGCATAAAAACAATTGAATATTTCGCAGCGTCCTTATGACGGCACTGCAGCGCACACTTTGGGAATCACTGAGTTGGACAATGTTTCACTGAGGAAGTTTCATCCATTATACCATACGAAAGCTCTTTTTGTTATAAAACAGGTAAGCAGCATCTTAAAAAGTGTTTAAAAATATTTAAAACATGTGACATTTTCACAAAAATCACTAGCATCACAAACAAAGTATGGATACGATATTTATTTATCAATGATTCATTCATGAATAAGGATCGTATCCATGATAATTTTAGCTATTATTTCAGCTATAGCTAATTTTTGCCCATCACAAACACTTAGTTTTAAACATGACCAGATCCAGAGGCAATCACAACAGAGAATTTGGACCACATAACCATGAAAAATGTCAGTAAACCTTTGATTGAGTGTTTACTAATTTATTTTTGCCATAGTAGTAATATATAAGTTGTTGTTAAGTGGACCTTTGGCTACTCAAATATGTTTAATAAACAAAAAAAATAACATAATACATATACAATACATTGATAAGTAAATTATAGAAAAAACGTACGGTATTTCCGATGTTTCTCAATCCACTGAGGCCATTAGATGTGGAGCTTAATGAACTGCTAGCAGTAACCTCTTTGCGTGAAGTATTAGCAGCTGACCTGAAGTGCCTTGGTGATATATTTCCCTGCAAAATTGTATTTGTTTTTTTTAAACGCTAGATAAAGGGAAGCCTACTGAATTAATAATAGTTGAAAGAGATAAAAAATAAAAACACCCATATTTTTTCACAGTTAAATCATTATTTACAATCTTCTTTTTTTTAAAAAAAGAAGTCCATAATTTTATAAAATTTTGAAATTCGAATCATTACTGGTAGAACAATTAATAACACTTTCTGATGAACTATTATCAACTGTTAGATAAATTTTTATTACTCAAGAAATAATTTTGTAATACCATTCTAAATTTTGGATAGTTTATTAAACAATTAATTTTAAATATAATAAGGTACTAATTGCTTCAACATCACAATTTTTCATTACTCCTATTTTTAATTTTCTTTAAATGGTAAGCATTATAAATGGACAACTGAATCAAAGATGGCTCTCATTATAAACTATTTGTATTCTTAAGCATTGTACTAATTATTATCCCCAAATGTAATTATATAAAACTTATTCAGACACTAGGCAGCAAAAAACTTTTAAACCAACAAAGAACATTGCCTAAATTGACTGATGAACTTGTTCGGAAACTGATATAGATTAATTATATTCACATAGTCAAAAATTAACATCAGTAATATAAAATATTAAATTTACAAGACAAATAAAAGTATATAAATTCAATTTCAAATATAATATACAATTCAAATAGACCCATGTAATTAAATATTTTAGGACAAAATAAAATTTATATATTTATTCTTAACTATTACTTTAAATCAAAATAAACATACTACATAATTAACAGGACAATCCAGTTAATTAAATATTTTTTTCGCTTGAGGAAAGAATGAAATAAATATTAACACATTTCAACAAAAAAAGAAATATTTACTTTGTAACAATGAATTCAAACAACAGTCAAACGAAGGGCTAATAATTTATGCAACTAATATAAAAAATCAATTAATAGAATAAACACTATCTTTTAAGTTGTTGTGTTAATGCCCTGCTAAACGGCGTTATGCTCCATTACCCAAACAAAGGGAAAAATTTCAAGCCTTCATCAGGGCTAAGTACAAAAAATAAAATAACCATACCCAATAAAAAGATAAGGACTATAACAAGAAGATAAAAAATAATATAGGTACGTAAGTAGTTTGGGGAAAAAATATTAAGAGTAAATGTAATAAGAAGTGAAATAATTTTTATATTACTATTGGGTCATTTCATATGGAATATCTGTTTTTATTATTTTAGAAATTCAAAGTGAGATTAGAGGAATTTCGTTTTACAGATTATTTATTAATTTATATTTACAGATTACAATGAGCCGTTATTAATCCTCTCTTTATAGATATTTGCTACCATTCCAATTGATTACACATTGTTTAATATGCCATCAACAAGCATGACCATGAAAACACGCGATTTTCGCGTAGTTTTTATGTGAGATTAAACTTGGACACTCAGCAGCCTAAACTGCAAGAAACATGTGCGGGGAAGGTGTTGTAACGAACAGACCATTCACTGGTGGTTTGAAAAAAATGATGGCTAGTCACAGATTTGGATAACCAATCCAGAGGAAGACCTCCATCAGCAATTGATGACGATAAACTTAGGCTTACTGTGGAAGAAAATCCTTTACCAAACAGTTGAAAGACTTGGAGGAAGAGTACCAACAGTTTCTCATACCGTGTGAGAAAAGGTAGATCTATGGGTACCTCATGAACTAAATGAGCGGCAGGCGAAATGCATTTCACTGCTTATGAGGCAACAAAAAAAAAAAAAAAAAAAAAAAAAAAGAACCTTTCCTCTAAAGGATAATCACGTGTGATGAAAAGTATATGAGAACATGCCAAAACCAAACTTGTATCCAAAAAAATTATTGGTTTCTGTGTTGTTGTCAATGGCAGTAATTAAATATTTCTTTTTTTAACCCAGAGGTGAAAATATCATATCCACCTCGTACTGCAGTGATATAGACATAATGCATCAAAAACCACCTGAATTGGTTTATCGGTAGGTACCTGTACTCTTACACGACAATGCCAGACCCTTATGTTTCATGACAGACATTGAAGAAGCTTAACGAGCTGTGCTATGAAATCTTACCACACCCACCTTATTATCTAGACTTATCTCCAACAGATTTCCATCTGTTCAGAAATTTGGACTTCCTGAAAGGAAACATTTTTGAAAATGATTCCCAGGTCAAAAAACGCATTTTATGATTTACTTTTTACACACAAAACCCTGAATTTTTCAGTTGAGGCATTGAAAAGTTGATAATACGTTGGGGAAAATTTAAAGAAAATGAGGGTAAATATTTTGAATAAAAATGTTTTGATTTCATAAAGTTCTTTTACTAAATAACCTTTCCAATGAAGAAAATTGACATTTCATATGAAACGATCCAATATATTTTCATACTGGATTTATTTCCTATTTTTTCTTATTATTGTATTAAAATTATACATTTTATTTCCATACTACTTATATAGCTATAATATTTGCCATCTTGTTTTCTTGTTTCTCTGTATTTATTTTTATATTCATTACAGTTGTATTTTTTTGCAATTAGCTTTGATGAAGGCTTGAAGCTCTGGCTGAAACGTTAGCACTAATAAAAAAAGTTATGCTTATTTGAATTATCCACTAATCACAATTAAACATATCAATTTAATTCCATAATAGTATAGAACAATAATGTAAATATATTAATAATAACAGACTCAGCTATTGGTACTATATTGAAACCAAACTATTAAACGAGGTTTTAGAGAGCCACCAGGAAGGACGAGCTTTATAATTAATAGAATTCTTAAGTTAATTCCTAAAAAGTAAAATTACAGAATTTTTAAATGTAACATTATAACATTTATTTTTGTGAGAAATTAATCCTTTTCTCGTAAGAATGATACTGCCTTATCCCCATAAGGAATCTTTCCTAATTTGATTCTGCTTTCATCAAAAATTCTAAAGAAAAAATAATTAAATAACAAGTACAAAATATTTAAAAGAAGTTATTATATTATTTCCTGCTCATATGACCACATCTGTTATCTCGTGTTATCTACGCCCGATAAGAGAGAGTTATCAATCATTTCCTTTAAAATAAATCAACAATTTCCTGCTTTTTATGATAAAAAAAATATATATATATAATTTATTTTTTTCAACCAGTATGCATTTAATCATTTTAGTTAAATTGGAAAATATTAAATATATATAGTTGGAGAAGATAGTCAGGGGTGTGGTCAGCAAAAAGAACATAAAAAAATTATTTATTTGATAAATAAATAAAATAAATTATGAGTGCTTTAATAAATTAACTATTTGGGAATAGGCTGAGGATAGGTTTTGTTTGTCAGTTTTGTGATTGACTGGGGAAGCTTCTAATTGTATAAAAATGCTTTCAGATAACAGTCATTCGTCGTGGTTAGGAAAAGAGACTAGAATGGAAGTATTTGATAATATTTCTTGAAAGTTAAGTTTCTAGTGAATCCTTTTTGTCTTTTGATTGCTCACTCTTCTGTGGCTTTCTATAAATCGATCAGTTTTAGCCAGGATTCCCTGCTAACCGGAAGTTTCTTCTCTCGTTCTCACATTAATTCATTCCCCATTCTCCATATTTTTCTTCTACCTCGTTCCTTTTTTTAAAATATTGTTTTTACATATGCTTTAATCTTAATTTAACTAAATTTTTTGCACTCATCTATATAACTTTCTAGCCCATTATACCATAAATCCATTACTATGCATATATATATTCATACTGTTATTGATATATAAGTCACTTACTCATTGTATCATATACTTCATTTTCTGTCATGTTGTTCAATATGTGGATTCAAATTGTTTTCCAGTTTTTTTGACACTACTTACAACATCTTATATCATACATATCTTCTTACCTATATAATATTATATTTCACTGTTATCAACCTGCTACTGTCCATGGCTGTCAATCAATTATTTTGTATTAGTCCATTCAATATTTGGTATAATTCCAAATTTGTTAGTATAATATTTCTTTTTAATTTTATGTATCTCTAAATGATGATTGTTATCTCTTTTTGTTCTATAGTCCTGATGAAGACCTGAAACTCAGGCCAAAACGTCGGTATAAATAAATAATTTGTTGTTTATTTATGTTCCTTTTGCTGACCGCACTCCAGACCACCTTCTCCAATTATTAATCTACAGTCAACTATCTACACCTCATTATATACATATACTTTTTAAATAGAGAAATAGTACGAAATAATTCCCAAAACCTCAAAACTATCAGGTCATCAAGCAAATGAACTACGGTGGCGTCCTCATTTTAAGCAATGAATATTGATTTTCAATAAATAATATAGTTGCTATTTAATTTTCTTTTGGCTATTTCTATTTTATTTCTTTATCATAGAATTGTACTAAAACAATCAAGATGCATATATAATATATGAACAAAATTTTTATGAATTCAAAAAATAAAAATATTCTTAGTCATTAACATATAAGATCTGAGAAACTGCTGTTTAAAATTTCTAAGTCAAGAAAAATATTTAAAAGTTACTTAATTAAACTGAGGATATTAACTTTTTTTTCAACTTAGTCAAAAAGTTATATAAAAAAACATAAACAGAATAAAATGGGCATATTCCGACTATCTAGTTTAAGATTACAAATGTATGATACATGGAGATAAAAGAACACTCATTTTATTATATATTTGAAAAATACGGGATCGATAAAAAATAAATAAATTAATATTTACTGTAATTATCAAAACAGACTCACCTACTTATACCATTTTTTATCAAGAAAAATAATTTTTAATCACTAATGAATATAGTTTATATATAAATAATATTTAAATATATAAAAAATAATCTAATACAAAGAACACTTATACCATCACCACAGATACACAGAAACAATATTAAATTTAGCTATTTAATAGGCTATGAGACCAATTTTTTTATTTTGATGGATTGGTATGGAGAAAAAAAAACAACCTTATTACGATAAGAATGGGCATATAGTATCTAATATTTGCGTAAACATTTTCTTTTTAATATCATCGGTTCGTAAAAGTGAATACCAGGACTTTATTTACTTCAATCAGTTTCCTCATGAGGCTATAATAAACCCTTTGAAACCCAACGTGACTGTCCTATATTATGAAGTTCATTCTTCGATCACTAGATAGCAGCGTAAGCTTATATCTTGTTGGAAACTTGCCTAATACAAGATTACAATAATATTTACATCCAAGATGGCTGACTGCAGAAGTTTAAATGTCTTTGATTGAGTGAAATAATTTATTTTCCAGTTTTTTAAGTAATATTACAACAGTTTTTAATCTACAACATTGAATCGATAATTTGAAAGGTATAATAATTTTATTAAATTATATAAAATATTAAAAATAAAAAATACTCAATGTTTATTTATTTATTACACTATCCTTATATTTGCAAATTATATTACATATATCACTACTTCTGATGGTACTAAAAAAAAAAAAAAAAAAAAAAAAAATTACATTCTAAACAATTTGAATAATGCCTGCCCTCGACTTTCCTAGAAGCATATACTTCGCATCATACTCAAGATGTGACAAATGTTGTACAGTGGTACCTAGTGTTCTGGAATTCTTTAGTCACAGATCCAGGAATTACAAATATATATTCAATAAATAAATTAATTGCAAAGTAAAATATTAATAGCACCATTATGATTGGAAAATACAAACTGTGTGCATTACCTAACCTCATAAACAAACACAATAATTAATATTTATTTTTGTAATATGGTCTCACACAGTTCACAACTACATTAAACTTTACATTATAAATATATATATATGATATAATATTTCATGGTTTGGAATTTCCATTCCCATTGGGTGTTATTAGTTTATGGGGTTAGGCAATGGACAGTCTGTATTTTCCAATACTAATGGTGCTATTAATATTTCTATTTGAAATTAATTCATTTATTGAATATATAATATTTTTAATTTCTGGATCTGTGACTAAAGAATTCCAGAACACTTGGTGCCACAGACTAATATTTGTCGAGGATAAGATGCGAAGTGTATGCTTCTAGGAAAGTTGAATGCAGACCGTATTCAAATTTTTTGGAATGTAACATATTTTGTATGGTTGAGTAAAAAAAGCAATTTTTTTGTTTTTTTTTTAGAACCATCGGAAGTAGTGATAGATGTAATCAATTGGTAAATATAAGATAATGTAATAAATAAATAAACAATGAGTACTTTTGCAATGTTTTATATAATTTAATAAAATTATTATACCTTTTAAATTATCAATTTAATGTCGTAGATTAAAAAATGTAATATTACTACTTAAAAAATGGAGCTTCTATTAAGTCTTGTCGGTAAATTCAAGTTCCTAATTACTTTCCCTGTAATTAATTAATGACCTTCGCGATTCCATAATGAAAATTTTGTTATAGGCTGTTTATTTTTAACTAAATTAAGGGTTTAAAAAAGTTAGCCGAACTTAAAAAAAATCATACATAAACAGTTAAAGCCAATGAACTTCATTGGTCTTATAAGTGAGGAGAGACATAATTCAAAGAATATTTTGTCAATTAGCATTTGTTATCTATCACGCGACAACAGTAAATAGTTGGTTGCTATATTATACAAGTAGGTCACTTTTTATAACCCACTCAGGGTTATAAGAAGAGATAATACACTTGGTGGGATTTTATACATATACAACATACATTTTAATGATAAACACAGTTTGTTAATTTTAATATTCAATTAATTATATTTACTATGGAATGTAATTAAAAAAGTTAAATAATTTTTATGACATTATCATTGCTTTAACGTGATAAAATGGCCCCTCCCCCAGTCCAATTAAGTGCAGCGTAAATGTTTTTGTAAATACTAACAGTAACCAATAATGATGATTCAAATCAATTATTATAATTTATAAACAGATTTAAAAAACTGTTTTGTTTTGTTTCTGTTTGAGTTTTTTGTTAACAGATTTTTAAAAAAAGTTACCTTTAAAATGGAAATAGAAATAAAAAAAAAAAAGTGTTTTTATTGTCTTAAAGTTATATCTTCATTCACAAGATCTAATTAGTGTTTTTATGGTTTTGTTTTTTTTTGCATTGAAAAAAATAATTTACATCAAATTATTAAAAATATAAATGTTTTACCTTCCAGAAAAGACATCATACTTACAATTAGACAACAATTAACCACTTTCACATATAACACAAGAAATTCAAACAACTTGGAACTCACCAAAACTCTGTAACTAAATGTCACAACTCCACAAACTAATGAAACCTATGGAAAAAACATAATGTTAGTGATCAAAAAGTAAATTCAATAACATAGAAAAAAAAATCAATGCTCCAACAGTAATCATCGTACAAGAAGACAGAGACCATAAGCAGCGAGATATACGACATTAGGACACGACGAAGAATTTAAAAAATTACAATTCAAGATCAAATTTAATTACTTTGTTTTAATCAATTTGAATATAATTCCAAGAGTATGGATCATAAAATCACAAACAATTTATTTAGTTTCTCCAAATAAGACGATCATCCAGTAGTGTATGTGTATCAAATTAAAATTGTGTAAAATACAATTTCTAATGAACTGGTACCAGTATTGGTGTCTCAACTCCTAACAGATATCTATTGTAAGCCACACTCCAGCTCTTATATTACAATAAAAAATCTTAGGATTAATACAAAATAAACTTTTTTCTCTTATATATATATATAATTTACTGTATGTATGAATTAGTAGTATATGGTTTGGGCTGTGGTTAAGAAAAACCAAAAATAGTTATCAACTGTCAAATGGCTTGTGATTAAATAATTGTGACTGGAGGATATATCCACTAATAAAAATTATCATTTTAAATAAGTTGAAAATTTGAATTGACCAACTATGGTCAAACAAGCAACCAAATTAGGTCAACTGAAATTTGATTGTTGATTAGTGTACACCTCCATCAATCAAAACACCCCTGATGAAGACCCAAAGAGTCGGTCAAAACGTTTGCCATCAGTAAATCATTGAAAATTATTTTTTATTTATAAAAAGAAGATGGTCCAGGTGTAAGTCAAAACAACTCAAATTGTAATTATACTATTTTTTGTGAGCCAATGTTTCACCCCACTTAGCACTGCTTCGCCAGGGCTAATAAATATATTAACAACTAAAATAATGTAATAAAGTAAAATAATAGATAACATGAAATAAAATTCATTAATGGTTCAACGGTTCATCAACTCAATTGAATATGTTGAGTGAGAAAAGTTTTTTTTCATCATTAACCTATCACTATCATTATACCGGCAGCCATGTTCTTCAAGGTGAGCTATTATCAAAAAATTGCATATCATAACCTTTTACATAAGGTCAAAAGTTAATTGGTAAGGCAAGTTTTTCAAACATAAGATTTCTAAGACCAATAGATCCATTGTGAAGGCAAAAATTGTTTCAATATTAGTTAAAAGTTAAAATAATTATAACTCAAACCAAAAACAAATTGGTAAAAAGAAAAATGGCACCCACCAATAAGAAATGTAATATATTTCCAAAATAATTGGTTCAATCTTAAAAAGTACAAACCAATGTTTTTGCTACAAATCATAATTTAACTCACCAAGAACCAGAGCAAATATTAGAAAAAATTATGGTTTATCATGAATAAGGGGATCCATGGCAATTTAATCAATTTGTTTCAACAATTGCTAATTTTTGCCTATCCCTGACAAGAACTATTCCTAATAATGTTAATAACCTTTACATAACTGACGTGTCATTGTAAACAAAAGAAACAAATTAAGTGTTTAGAATTCAACGATCCATACTCCTCGAAATCTGATCAGATTAATTAGATCAAAATAATTAAAAATACAAAAAAAAAATTAACTACCAATGACAATCATTTACTGTGATTAAATAACAATCAACCCAAATCGATCTAGTCATGTAGCACGATTTAGTAGATACAGAAAAAATAAACCCAAAGAGCATTCATATCATTTATACTCCATTAGTATTCATACAAAAACTGCAAGAAATTTATAACTAGTTTAAAAAAAAAAATATTAAGGTATAACTTAAAAAAAATTAAAACTCGAGCCATCCATCATTTAACTAATACAAAACTCATAGTACAAGAGCCCAATAGAAGAAGAAAATCAATTATTTCACTGCAACTTTTGATAACTTTAATGAACACAATGTATAATTACAAGTCAAAATTGATGAGTCTACCTACCAAGTATGGTTAGGAGGAATATAAAATGGCTGTTTCAAAACATTAGAAAAAATATTTTTCTCTTCGAACTCCTATCATTAAAACTAACTATAACACTAAAAAGTCTAATAGAATATCATTTAAAGTGGAGTAAATTTACTAAAATATTCGCCCAAACAGAGCTGATTGCATTCAATAGTTCACGAGCTACAGTTTTTTTTTTTAAAGCTACATTTCATAAAAAATGTACTAAAAATCAGTAGTTTGTGAATTTATTGAGGGAAATCTAGATCTCAGGAACCATGAGACATGTATTAGCTACATTAGCCTATTAGCACTTAAATTAAACATTTAAATGTATTATCAAGTAGTTTACGACAATTTTAGGAGTAGTAGTATTCATATTTGCTAAAATGAATTGTTTTTTATTTGTACGAAGAAAATTTCATATGCAAATTTACATATTTCATAAGTAAACTATCTTTAATTTGATTTCTGACAAACATCTCTACATCCGATAATTCCTCAGATAATACAGGATTTTAAGTTTTTCATAAATCAAAATTCTGTCCGAACAACTAGAAATCAACAAAAGATTTCCCACAATAAATTCACTAACTACTGATTTTTCAGGGTAAATTTCAACAGCTCTATCTATTAGGGCTCATTTATGAGCGAATTTACTCTACTTTAAGTGATTTTCTGTTGATTTCCGAGTGTTTTTAGTAGTTTCAAAGATATGGAACTCTGAATGAAACTCATTAATTTTAACTAGTAATTATATATAGTTTTCATTAAAGTAATCAATAATTGGGGTGAAATAACTGATTGTTTTTTCTACCGGGCTCTTGTACTATTAATTCTATTTATACCGAAATATAGGGGGAAAAATGTGATGTTGAGCAGTATGTTTTATCTTCGTGTCAGAAATAACCAATGATATAAAATATAATACAAATATATTAACACATACATTTCAAAAATGTATTTTTCATAGTTCCAGGTTCCATGATTTACTAACTGATATTAATGAAATGTCATACTCACGGAGCTCCAGATATTGTTTCACCTTGTTGACCCTAATGACCCAAAATTACCTACATATTTTAAAGTGCACTAGAATGTGAAGCGTAAGCAAATTAGAAGGGCAGTTGTAATCAATTTACATAATTTTAGCTACGCAGTTAATAAAAACTTTTTCAGCTGAATTATATTTAACCGTTTAGAATAAAAAAATATATATATATATGTTTTAGTTAATGCAATTAATCAGCTGTAATAAGACAATAATCTGCATAAAATCACTAAGCATTACTGAAATTTGCACTATAAGCCATGTAAGCTGTAAAATTATAATTAAAAACTAGAAAGTAACAATCTTCTTTTAATTGAAATAGACATTTCTGGTAATTTAAAACTAAAGGCTATTATATATATAAATTTTTAATGTGTTATAAAATAGAAAACAAGAGTGACAGAAAAGGTGTAGGTGAATTAAGGACAGATGTGCAACAAAAATAATCCTTTTAACAACAGACAAATTTTAATTTAAATAACTGATCCAGGATTATTGGAAGATATAAGTGCAAATTAATAGTGATATCAAATATAAATAGTAGTTGAATTCAACACCTGCTTTAAACTTATGTTTTCTCAACAAAATTTTGAAAAACCAACATTTCTTAACACAAAATTTAACTAAAATTAGTACGTAATTTTTTTATAATGCATTAAATGTATCGAAAATAAAAGCAATCAATTAAATTATGAAATGATAATCCAAATTAATAATCAATAGTTGTGAGATTAAAACAATCATTTAAAATGGAGAGCATGCCAACTACCGATTAAGATCATAAATTTATATCATTACATTATTTTGATTAAATACTACATTATCCAATCAAATGTGACAGAGTTCAAGAAGTACTATGAATGGTGTTTCAGTCGTTTGAGCAATTCTTCTTCTGTTAACATCAACTCTTCCAGCAACATATTTTAAAACAATGGCAAAATAAAAAACTGACAATGAATAAAGTACTGAAAAAATTATGAAGTAAATAAACATTGTATAAGATGGTATTTGGCATACAATGGTGACTGACACTAAATGAGGACATAAGTATTCAGGGAATAACCTTTTGAAAAAGGGAAAAAAAACTAGCAGAAAGAAAATAGATTGACAAAAATAGAATGCCGTCCTCAATTAACCTGCACCTATCAGACTGAATTTTAAACTCAATAATTTATATAAACACCAAACCGATTATTTTATTAAAATGTTTGAATAAAAAAAAAAAAAAAGAGGTTTAAAAATAGACTACTCCATTTTATAATTACACAATACTTGGAATAATTCCATGTTTGATGGAAAGAAACAGAGTCGGGTCAGTTTGTTGGCAATAAATTTTTAGGTCATTATTGAAGTCATCAAAGCATATTAAAATATGAGCATTTCAGATAAATTAGTCAATAAAGCTGAGAAAACAAAAGTATTAAAAGAAACAAAATTAATGTAAAAATGAAGAATAATAATAAGAATACCAAAAGAAATTAAAAGTAAAAAAAACATTTCTAAATAAACATTACAAGCACGCTATATCAAACAGCTTAAGCTCAATATAAAACGATTGTTTTGAGCATAAAAAAATCAAATCTATACCAATATTTTAAATCTATTTGATTTTCATTTCAAAATATTTCTCCATCTTGTTCACTTAAGCTGCCTGATAATGAATAAATAGTTCAACTTACCACATCTGCCGAATCATTGGTCTCAGAAGCCCCATCATGTTTTATTGCAGATGAATTTACCTCCAACAAAGACAATTCACTACCATCATCGGTTTTATCCTCTTTGGCCACATCTCCATTGATAAGATTGGATGTTTCTTTGGTTTTGTCAGGAGAAATTACCTCCAGATTGGTGCCTTCTGCAATTTCACTTTTCTTTTCTCTCAGAATTGATGTTGACGCTCTAGTTCTTAGGCTTTCAGTTGATCTCGGTGGGCGACTGAGCTCAGAACGTGTGGAGCCAGGAATGTAGCTACTCGGAGCGTACGTTATTCTGAATTCGTTTAAATCAAATGTAGTATAGTTTGTAGTAGGCTTCCTATGACTTTGGGTTGAGCTTTCAGAACTGTAACTGGTAGTGCGGGATCTTAGAGTGCTCGAGTCCCTTGTTTGACTTCTATCCCGCGTATCGTCCGTAAGGGAGCTTGATCTCGATCCAAGGCCAGTCCTATAACAATTACGACTCTACATCTTCAATACAGCACAAGTAATAAGAAACATCACTCTTAATTACACAAGTTTACAAAACATTTATAAAATCAGCTTACCTTGTTGAAGAATATTTTTGAACAAGCTCAGTTACAAACGGTGAAGAGCCAGAAGTTCTACGGGAACATGAGGAACTCAGAGTATTAAATTTGAGACGAGAATATTCAGGTTCCAGAATGCTCTTTGTTATGGGTACGGGCATTGCTGCACTGTCCCGGCGGTAGTCCACTGTCACGGCAGAGCAAGGCATTATACCTCACATGAGATCTAGAAAGTAATGGAAAATTCTATTTTCATAGGAGTAGCTACGTACTAGTGTTACATATATGCTGTATCAAATATAAAAATCAATAAACTTATCTTACACAATGATTGTAAAATTGAAAACGTTTTATAACGTTCCATAATTATTTGCTTTATATTGCTACTTTGCTAAGTTACTTTAAACTGTAAAAAAACAAATTCCAATTCCCATTGTAAAACTAAAAAAGTAACCAAAATAAATTTACATTAATAATTAGCATTGTATGTAAACAGCTGACAGGTTTAACTAATACTCATGAAAAAATCCAGTGGGATTTAAATAATAAATTGGACAAAGTAGTCATAAATCTAAGTTAAATAACCACTAAAGGATTACATTTACCTAAAATTTGTTCATAAGTAACCAATAAAATTATCTTTAAAAACTGCAAGCAACACATGATAATTCCATTTCACAACCCAGAGTCAAACCATATGAATTATTTTAAAAACTACCAAAATAAAGATGTTATTTGCACAATAAAGGTTAGGAACGTAACCTGAAGTGTATTGTCTGGAGTAAACACCAATGACAGAACAGTTTACACTAAGTCTTATCAGATTTCATGGAAATTTTAAACAAAAGAATATTTCACGATACTAATGTCAAATAAAAAGACCTATTGACAGTTCTTCAATGTCATGTTCTCTGAGCATAACAGGGAATAAATCAATTATTATAGCTAGATTAGTTTGCGGAAACTTATAAGCGACATACAAAAAAACTTCAAGCAGAACTTAAGATAGCTCACTTGAGTAAATAATAAACCTAAAACGAGAAATCTTACCTAACAACCACCCAAATACGTAGCCTCATCAAGACCCATTTTAAGAAGAATGACGTCATTCTCTATCCAAGGCAGGAACATTAAATAAAATGCGATATTGAATTTCTTCTATTTAATTATCTACATATTTCACGAATTTGTATGAATACGACACAATTCCCGATTATACATCATTGATTTTATTTTGAAAAGTAATTTAATGATTTATAAATTGATCACAAACATGACCTGATTATTTGGCGGAACCAATCGTGCAATTCAAAAATAAATAAATGTACAATTAGCTGAAGAAGTTCAAAAACTAATTAAAACTCCGGACGTTTCGACTAAAGAAAACAATTTCTTAAATTACGATTAGTTCTATTGGGTTTTATCGATACTTTAAAAGTAAAATTAAAACAGAAAAAGTTATTTACAACACAAACATCAAAATTAAAATTACATTTAACACTAGCAATTGACACTATTATTCCATTAAATTACTTACATTACGATATAAACTCACCGTTAATATTAGTCAAAAATTAAAGAATTAAAACTTCCTAACCTAAAAAATCTTATAACTAACAATAATTAAACCTTATGTTATATTTTCATTTTGAAACAATGAATAATGCTATAAAATTACGTATATTATAACATATCATTTTAATAAATAATATTATATTACTATTTTTCAACTATTCAGTATGAAATTTTCTTAATTAATAAAATTAAATGATTTATTATTTTTGTTTCTTATGACCCGTCACATTTAAATAGATTATTTCCTCAAAATAATTTATTTCTCATAGTAAATTTTAATTTATTCTAATAATTAAGTATCTAGTCATTTTAGTTATTTTTCATGAATAATTTCCTCTCTTCTTGACTGCCAACGATCTCTAACTTTTTTATCAGACGCCACTGTAAAAATGAACATAATTTATGGCTCTCCAATTGTCATTATAATTATTACCATTTTATTTATTTGTTAAAAAATGCAATAAATTAAAGTAAATTTCTCTTTGGTAATCACTGGTCTAAGTTGAAATATTTTAATTAACTAATATATGTATATATATTTACGATTGGAAATTATAAACAATAATATCAAAGCAATGAACAGAATGAATTTAAATGGTTGAAATTCGTTTGTCATTCTTAATTATGTAATGCATTAATATTAATACAGTTATTTGTGGAACTCCAAGGTATATTGGCAGCATTGTTTATGAAGTCCTTGAGATCGGAAGTTCGATTCTTTTAACTGTACTGATTTCTGATGACTCATTCGAACGATTATTTTAAAGAAATGTTCCATTGATTCTTTTTTCTTTATTTTTGAATAAAATTTTTATTGAAAAACTAAAAAGATGTATTTTTTTTCTTCAAGAAAAGCAAAACAAAAAATTGGCTACTAAATAAACATTAAAAAATTAATGTTAAAAAAAATTGTTGATAAACAACCCCCCCCCCCAAAAAAAACTTATTCGACTGTATTATTTCAAGTATGGTAGGAACAGTACTGCCAATACGTTTATTAAAACCCAAATTCGTGTATTTCTTGGATTTGTGGAAAATTCGCATGTAACCGAAAAATAGGGTTATTTCCAATGGGGTGGCTTGAGTCTAGAGATGGGAAGGAATAATTAGATAAGTAATTTGATTACAACTTGGATTACATGCCTCAGATACACTAAGATTACCTTTAAATGGTCCAACATATAAAAAAATAGAGGTTTTTAAAAAAATTATACTGAAAGATTTGTAAAACGCAATGTAGTTATGAAAAGTAATCACAATTCCTCTTATACCACAACTATTACTGCCTAATGCTAAGTAATTGCAATTATAATTACTTATTGACGCTTAGTAATTTCAATTACGATTATTTATTGAGCCTTAGTTATAGAAATTACTATTTCAATTAGATGTAACTTAACTAATATTTTTAGAAAAAGGAAATGATGAATAATTTCGCTCATTGAATCTTACCTTTTTTACCGAAGAATCGACGTATGTCCATCTTCTCCCTACAAAAGTGTGGTTGTGATCCGTGGAGATGTTAATTAAACAAAGTTACCTTCCTAATTATAGCATGTTTCCAGAAAGAAATCATCTTTCAAATAAGTTCAATATTTTCTTTATTTTATTTTTCCCCATATCACAGCCCTCGAAGAATGGTGTAGTAGTTGGAGGATTGAAATAAATTCCTACAAATCCCATCATATCACCTTTACCCTTCGTCGTAAACCTACCGACTGCTCTACAGTTTCATTTTAAAATGTTCCTTTTACCCCAGTCGAACAGATCCGCTACCTTGGACTACATTTGGACAAGCGATTAACCTGGAATCCTCACACAAGACTGAAAAGACAGGAAACTACATATCGATTTCGACTATTACAACACTTACTAGAGAAACGGTCTAAACTTCCAACACATTACAAAAGACTGATCTACATGACTATAATAAGGCCAATCTGGACATATTGAGTTGAGCTTTAGGGCTCCACTAAACCTTCGAATTCCTCTCGTATTCAATCCTTACTATCCAAAATCCTTCGTAAAATCCTCAATGTTCCTCTCTTTGTCACAAATAAAATCATACATAAAGACCTTAATGTTCCCTATGTAACCGATCTAGCCCAAACCAGATATCACTCTTTCCATTATAAACTCCCTAACCACTCAAATCCCCTAGTTTTTAATCTTCCATCCACTTCCATTCCTGACAATTCTCCGAGGCGCCTGAAAAGAAGATGGCCACGAGACCAGCTAATGTAAAATGTCATTAGAGTGCTACCAATGGATAGTTGCTCTACACGACTGTAACACTCCATTTTAACTAAGATCACATTTACTAAATGTATTATATAATATACAGTTGTAAATTTCAACAATGATATTAAAAAAAAAAAAGATTTAGTTTTCTAAATTGCAGCGAAATAGCTAAATACCTAAGTTAGAAAGTGTTAATAGAAGAAATAAAACGATTGCCAACTTCTTGTCTGCTTAAAATATGAACACAAAATTTTGTTTTCAGTAGAAATTGTGTTGAATGTTTTCAGTTGAAATTACAACACTTACTAGACAAACGGTCTAAACTTCCAACACATTACAAAAGACTGATCTACATGACTGTAATAAGGCCAATCTGGACATATGGAGTTGAGCTTTGGGGCTCCACTAAACCTTCGAATTCCTCTCGTATTCAATCCTTACAATCTAAAATCATACATAAAATCCTCAATGCTCCTTACTTTGTCACAAATAAAATCATACATAAAAACCTTAATGTTCCCTATGTAACCGATCTAGCCCGAACCAGATATCACTCCTTCCCTTATAAATTCCCTAACTACTCAAATCGACATGCCAGCGCAATCTGCAACTCAATATCATTTTCATATTTTGGATCTAGTTTAAAAGAGATTTTTCTGTTTTTTTATCAAGTATTCTAATTACAATTACTTGGAATCTTAGAAGAAAAATCAAAACTATACTTACCATTTCCTAAATGGCAATAAGAACAATGTTTATAACAAAAAAAGGACAGAATTAACAGGAAGCACAAAAAAATAAATAAATAAATAAATAAATATCAACAACAAACTAAACGTAAGATTTAACTAACTGAACAGCTGACATGAAAGTATGGCGTCTCGGATGTTCCCCAAACCACCTCTCCATGGTTTTGAAACCCTAGGCCTTCTGGCTTACTTGGCCTGACAGCTTACTCTCTCCATTATACTTCTTCCTCCATGGTAATTTCGAGTAAAATTGTTAAATTACGTTATCTGTGAACCACTAATTTAGCGTTGGAACTAAGGACGTCGAGATAACACTAAATTATCAGGAATCCTTTTAGTAGAATACTCCAACTGAAGTATCGATACAGGATAGTATTGGATGTTTGCTGCGTCCGACGTAACAAGTCTTCTTTTTTACTTTTACATACCGATATATGGACTGTATATTCCAAGAGGAAGTATTAAAATCGTTCAAAATTTCGAATTTGGGTTTTCGACGAAAATACACTTTTTGAGTCCATATATCCAAGTTTTACAAAATGGTGTTAGGCGTGAACACCTCAGCATATAGTGCATTATATATATTGTGTCTGGTATGTTACAGATACTTTTTGTTTTAAGTCTAGATTCTATACATATCGATATCAAGAGATTCGATATTAAACTTTACAACATTTTTTTTAACAACGGCTCTAACGATTTTTATGAAACTTGGTATATCAATGAGCAATTAGATTATCTTTAATATTACATCAGTATAACTTGATTTGAAATATTCTAACCGGGCTTAAATGGCGAATTTTTAAAAATCTTACTCTAAAGTAACTTTAATTTTGTTAATTTGAATTAAATAAACAGTTCTTATAGATAGAAATAGTAAAAAATGGATAAATATTAAAGAATTTGATGAATAAATAAAGGATTAAAAGATAAAAATAAACACAGGAGTTCGAATCCGAGACCGTCCGATTTCTTCCAATCGCATTCATATGTACCCGGCCTCGTTATCTTTTGTCAAACTGTTGTATTCTTGGCAAGAATAAAGTTGATATTCGTTATTTTCACTTCTGGAAACTCTAAAATATGAATTTTTAGAGTAGGGGTATTCATGATCTTTAGTAATGTTAAATGGAGAAATATTTTCTTCTTTTACCTTGTTAAAACGATATAACATATATCATGGTTGAGAGTACAGACTCTAGTTCTGGTAAATGGAGAATGACGTCATACAAAAGACAGTTTTTTTTTTTTTTTTTTTTTTTTTTTTTTTTTTTTTTTTTTTCTTACCTCCTAAGATTATATTTATTTAAACAATTTACAATACATAGTACTTAAAACTAAGAAATATATATACATAATTACATTTTTATCTTGACAAAAGACAGCTGAGCTCTACACCATTTTATTTGTTGTCGTGTTAGATTACTTGCTCGTAGTTTTGATTGTCTTGGGATTATTTTGGACGTTTTTAAACAATACAATCAGTAGCCAAATTATCACACTTCTACTTTTCACTTACTTTAGGCATGTTGTAATTAATTACTTTTAATCAAAACTTAAAAGTATACAACAAGAAGTTTTGGAAGGAAACGTTATAGGTTATAAAACAAGTTGATCAAAAATCCGCTAGGAGCTCTTATGCATTTACCATTTAACATGACTTTAAATAGGATTGCTCACAATCCTGTTCTTATAATATTTAACATGGTAAAGCATTATACATTTAGCACAATATCATTAATACAATACAAGAAATACACATTAATACAAGAAAATCTAAGAGAACATTATTTCAAGTAGAGTAAATTTGCTCAAATATTAGCCCTAAAAGAGCTATTTACGTCCAATAGTTCTCGAGATATAGCTTTTTAAAAAGCAAAATTTCTTAAAATTCTACTGAAAAATTAGAGGTTAGTTAATTTATTTTAAGAAATTTATATCTCAGGAACTATGTGCCGTACAGATGTCTATTAGCACTCAAATTAAGGCTAGTTTAATGGACTATAAAGAAGTTTATGACTTTTATTTTTGTAGGAATAGTAGTTTTCATAAATTCTAAAATAAATTGATTTATAGTTGTTCGGACAATAAGTTTGATTTATGAAAAACTTCATTTGAGAAACCATTGGACGTACAGATGTCTGCCAGCACTCAAATTAAAGCTAGTCAAATTTACTACAAAATAGTTAATAATGTTTATCTTTGTAGGAGTAGTAGTTTTTATAATATTTGACAAAATAAATTCACAAAATGTTAATTTCTAGTTGCTCGTATAAAATGTTGGATTTTTGAAAAAATATATCTCTAGATCCATAAGACGCACATATGTCTGCCAACACCCAAAATAAAGGAAATTTAACTTTCTATAAAGTAGTTTATGACACTTATCTTCATAGGGGTAGTAGAATATAAATTTGGCAAATGAAAATTTGTCCGAACAACTTATAAATCAATTTATTTTAACAACTTTCATGTAAACTATTACTCCTACAAAGATAAACATCATAAGCTACTTTATAGCTCATTAAACTAGCTTTAATTTGAGTGCTTATAGACATTTGTACGTCAAATGGTTTTTGAGATATAAATTTTTCAAAATAAATCCACTAACTGCTGATCTTTCAGTACGTTCCACACAACATTTTTTCCGAAACGTTGCTTTTTAAAAAGCTATATCTCGAAAAATATTTAACTTAAATAACTCTATTAGGGCTCATATTTTACCAAATTTACTATTCTTTAAATGGTGTTCTCTTAGGTTTTCTTGTGTTGTTCCTACTTATTAAGATATAGAGCTCCAAATGAAAAATTATTTTTACCTATACTTGGCAGACTCATCAATTTAGACTATTAATAATACATAGTTTTCATTAAAGTAATCAAAAATTGGGGTGAGATAACTGCCTTTTTTGTCCTCTTGGGCTCTTGTACTGTAGCGGATTTTTTGAGCAACTTGTTTTATAACCTTTCCTTCGAAAACTTCATGTTATTGTTTATTCATAAGTTTTCACTAAAGTAGTTAATTACAACATGTCTAAATTGAGTGAAAAGTGCAAGTTATGTAAAAGTTTAGGTACTGAGTATCTTGTTGATCTTCTAACTTATGAGGAAGAGAATCAAGAAGAGCTAATTGACAACTGTCATTACATTATTATTATTGTCATACATTGCTTTATTAGTTATAAAAACATCCAAAACAGTTCCAACACAAACTACGAGCAAGTAACCTAACACGACAAAAAATAAAACGGTGGCGAGCTCAACTGGTCTGTTGCGTGACGTCATTCTCCATTTAACATACCTAGTAACAGACTCTCAACCATGTTATATCGTTTTAACTTGGTAAAAGAAGGAAATATTTCTCCATTTAACACGCTTTACCATGTTAAACTAATGATCATGAATATCCCTAATATTGCCTATTGGATTGATCAGTTTGCTGTGTATTAGTAACTCAACACAGTTGAGATCACAATTTTTTTGAGTTCCTCCTGAGTGAATAAACTTCAATTGCTTTTTAAGTAGTTAGACTTTTTTTTAAAAAAACTGACTAGTTTTAACAGAAAAATCTATAATTTCTTCCTAAAAATGTTATAGAAATTCTCCTTTTGAATATTTTAAGAACTCCTGATTTGGCTCACTTTTGCATTCAACAGCATATGAGAAAAATATATTCTTATAATTCGATAATATCTTTTGTTCTTTTCAATAAAATCTATCTCCTTGAAGAAACTCGCCGTATTACCTAGCTCATGTTTATACTTTTCTCTTAGTTCAGTCACCTCATTCAATCAATAACTCTAAATATTATAAAACGGATTGGCTACCTCAGTGCGTCTTCTAGTAGGATAGATGATGGTTCCTAGATCGGAAAGTAGAAATGGACATTTACTTGGCCATTTATTGGTCTTGAATAAGAGGTAGGTTAATTTAGATTTTATTGACATTCGAACAAAAATAAACAACCTCTTGGGAATTCATTTTTAGACAGTCAGTTATGGATTATTGTTTATTAAATTATATTATTTAGTTTCATTTAATTTTGTTCCATCAAAATATTTTCAGTTGGTTGGCAATTTTTTTTATTTTTCTATTTTGTTAATTACAAAATATGCTGATTATCTGTGATTTATTAACAGCCTCATCTTTATATTTTCTTTTTATCTTAATTTTAACAAAAGAAAAAAAATTGTACTTTTAGTTTGTTAAATTTTAAACAGAATCATTTTATTATCTTTGTATATTTAAAAATTATACCAAGTAATTCTTATTTGTTTGTATATTTATATTTTTTATTCTTTATTATATATTATTCTTTATTTATTATTTAGTACACTTACAGTACTAAGGCACCGGGCTACTAACTCCAAGGACCCGGTAGTGGCAGATAATTATTTCCTGTTTTACTGTAGCCGTAAGTGAGCCCTATGGGTTGGGGGGTAAAAATCTATTGGTCGAGCGTTATTCTGACTAAATCACATCCTTGCACAACCGTTGGTACTGCACCTCTGACCCTTCATGTGTTGAACCAGTACAGATTTTTTTTTTTAATGTATTCATATTTTTAGACAGCATTTTTTTTTCTTTTTTTTTGTACATTACGATTTTTCTATTTTTCATTTTTGGTTTTAGTTATTTTACTTACGTAATTAATTGATTACTTATACGTTTTCTTTTCCATTTCTTTCGCAACTAGAATTTTAATTATAAAAGGAAGATCGTCCGGGCGTGATAAAAAAAAAAAAAAAAAAAAATCAAATAAAAATGGAACTATTGTGGGGCAACGCTTCGCCGCACTTTGTAGAACTTACAAAAATGGAAATCAATTAATCTAGTTTTAAAGATATAGAGCTCCGAATGAAAAAAATTTTTTTTTAACGTACAGCAGACTCATTAATTTTTACTAGTAATTATACATAGTTTCCATTAAATTAATAACAAATTAGGATGAAATAACCGCCTTTTTTCTTACTGGCACTTGTACTATTTGGACTTAGTGGCCTCAAAACCTATATTTCCGTCGAAAAATCGAATTCGAAATTTTGCACGAACGTAATACTCCCCTTACCGTATACTCCATATATAGGCAGGCAAGTGAATAAAACAAAAAATTCGTAATATAATATTTTAAAATCAGGACAAATCGGATAAAAAGAGGAGAATGTATGACAAAAAATGATTAGAATAGACTGGATAACGGATAGTTTGTCTGAAACGTATTCCAAGATACAGAAAGAAATTAAGGATTTGTTCATTGAAAATAAATAAATAATAAAAAAGGTTTGATAATGAACTAAGTTTTAATGCAACGTACTGTCTAAGCGATGACGCCATTTCCAGCAGCAGGTGTGAATGTAGGGTGGCTGTGTTTGAACAAGAACCTTTGCTTTAACTTTCAGATAGCATTCATATCTTCGTTGTTTAGTTCGGTAACACTGCGTTCCGGATTATTTTACGTGGATGAGAATGATAGGCTGTGTCAGGAAGCTTTTTATTCGAAAAGAGCTTGGTGAGTTATTTACTTTAACATAAATTCTGCTAACAACAGTTTCCAGAAACAGTTTGTTAATTTTTCCAAAAGTTTTTTTTTTTTTTTTGGAAAATAGTTGATTGATCATTAGTAATATATATAAGGAAGATAGTCCGGGTGCGGTCAGAATAACTGAAATAGTAAATAAACTATTTATTGTGAGCAAACGTTTCGCCTCACGTTTTAGGGGTTCATCGGGGCTAAAAAGATACAAAGAACCAAAATATTGTAAGAAAGTAAGACAATAGATAACATAAGATAAACATAAACTATGGCATCGTTAAAAATGATTTGTATATTCTCATATATTATATGACAGGTAGCAGGTCCAATTAAAGCAAACCCCTGAACTACTTGACTACTATATGCGACCGGTATTAGGCAATGGAAACATCATTCATGATTTTGAAATGTTACATTATTAGGTAGTAGGTTGGTCGATTTACGACATGTCACAATCTCACAAGAGATCATAACACTAAAAAAAAGGCAATCCTTCCCCGCCGGACCCGCCCCGCTAAACCTCCGGAGAGTGACGTCCCTACATCACTTTTGAAATAGTGCCTTAAAACGGGAAGGAGAGATTTTAAGATAGAGCAATATTTAAAAAGCACCTGAAATTGAAAAACGGCATAATATAAAATATGTGAGCAAAATAAATTAAAGAAAATTTTTACCTCGAATAGTTCCCGAAATATAACTTTTTAAAAAGCAATATTTTATAAAAAAGGTTACAAAAATTGAGTTGGTGAATTTATTTTAAGAAATCTATATCTCACAAAACCATTCGACGTACAGATATCTATTAGCACTCAAATTAAAGCCAGTTTAATGTACTACAAAGTAATTTATGATGTTTATCTTCGTAGGAGTAGTAAGTAGTCTTCATAATATTCATCAAAATAGATTCACATGTTGCTTTATAGTTCTTCGGATAACAATTTTGATTTATAAAAAAATATATCTTAGGAATCATAAGATGCACAGATATCTGTCAGCACTCAAATTAAAGATAGTTGAAAATACCATAAAAACTACTACTCCTACGAAGATAAAGATCATAAACTACTTTATAGTACATTAAACTTGCTTTAATTTGAGTGCTAATAGACATCTGTACGTAAAATTGTTTTGGAGATGTAGGTTTCTCAAAATAAATTCACTAATTACTGATTTTTCCGTGCATTTTTTTATGAAATGTTACAATTATAAAGCTATATCTCGGGAACTATTGAACGTAAATAACTCTATTAGGGCTCATGTTTTAGAAAATTTACTCTACTTCAAATGCTTATCTGTTAAGGATTCATGTTTTGTTGGTAGTTTTAAAGTTATTGAGCTCCGATTGTAAAGATTTTTTTAACGTTTTGAAACAGCCGCCATATTTATTCCCCCTACCTTTACTTGGCAGACTCAATAATTTTGAATAGTAATTACACATAGTTATCATTAAAGTAATAAAAAATTGTGGTAAAAAAACTGCCCTTTTTCTCCTCCTGAGCTCTTGTAATATCAGTGAAAATTAAAATCAGACGTGCATATGTCTGCCAGCTCTCAAAATAAAGGCAATTTAACACACTATACACTTAGTTTATAACACTTATCTTCTTAGGGGTGGTAGTTTTTATATTTGCATATGAACATAAATTTTGCACTTGAAATTTTGTACGAAATAAATAAATCAATGTATGAAATAAATCAATTTATTTTAGCAAATATCATGAAACCTAATACACCTACGAAGATAAACATTATAAACTACTTTATAGTACATTAAATTAGCTCTAATTTGAGGGCTTATAGACATCTTATGGTATTTGAGGTAAAGATTTATCAAAATAAATTCACTAACAATTGATTTTTCAGTACATTTTTTATGAAATGTTGTTTTTTAATAAGCTATATCTCGGGAACTATTGAACGTAAATAGCTCTATTAGGGCTTATATTTTAGAAAATGTATTTCTTCTAAGTAACGATCTCTTAGGTATTCTTGTGTTGTTGGTAGTTTTAAAGATATAGTCTCTGAATGAAACATTATGTTTTTTAACGTTTTGAAATATCCGGCATTTTTTATTCCCCTTTCCTATACTTGGCAGACTCATCAATTTTGACTATTAAATATACATAGTTTCCATTAAAGTAATAACAAATTACGGTTAAAATAACTGACTTTTTTTTACTCTTGGGGACTTGTAGGAGCCTCATAGATCGCGGGGGAGATTATAAAGATGGCACTGGAAATACGACAATTTACCTTCTTGTTCAAACAAGAAAAGGAAGGTAAAAGTTTATTACGATGTTATAAATATAAAACATAGTTATAAACTGATTTAGCTTATGGTGATCTCAAAAAACCTTGCTTTAAAGATTATGAAACGTAGTACAATATAAAAGTATAAAATTAATACAGAATAAATATAGATAAATTATGGCACACAGTAGAATATTATGTATTATGTATTTCATATAAATTCTATTCGGGTGATAATTACTCCTGATGATTAAAGACACTCGTATCCGCATGAGAGCCACGATTTATTAATACACTTCAAGATAAGAACTACGCGAATTCTTCAAGAATTTTCTAGCTTATTTTATTTATATTGTTTGACTAACATAAAAATTTGAGTCATTACTTTTCCACGAATATGGAGAGTGATTAGTATAATAACAATTTCAGGCAGTCTCATTTGTTTAAATAATATTTGTAATATGTTTGCTTAAAAAGCCTAAAGGTTCGATGCCGATACCACTAATTGTTCTCTACATATGTATATACATCTGTCGAATGATGCCCCTCCAAAACCAAATGTACTAAATTAGATATAATGCAATCCTCCATTCTACGTTTCGGTCTACCTCTCAGGCGTTTACCTGTTGGTTCAGTGTTTATTAAATAATAATTGTTGTTAATAAAAATAAATATTTTAAGATTTGATTTTATTCCAACAAACCCCATCAAACCACCTTTACCCTTCGTCGTAATCCTACCGACTGCCCTACAGTTTCATTTAATAATGTTACTCTTATCCCTGTCGAACAGATCCGCTACCTTGGACTACATTTGGACAAACGATTAACCTGGATTCCTCACACGAGACTGAAAAGACAGGAAACTGTACGTCGATTTCGACTACTACAGCACTTACTAAACAAACGGTCCAAACTTCCAATTCATTGCAAAAGACTGATCTACATGACTATAATAAGGCCAATCTGGACATATGGAGTTGAGCTTTGGGGCTCCACTAAACCTTCGAATTCCTCTCGTATCCAATCCTTACTATCCAAAATCCTTCGTAAAATCCTCAATGTTCCTCTCTTTGTCACAAATAAAATCATACATAAAGACCTTAATGTTCCCTATGTACCGATCTAGCCCGAACCAGATATCACTCTTTCCATTATAAACTCCCTAACCACTCAAATCCCCTAGTTTTTAACCTTGCATCCACTTCCATTCCGAAGATGGCCACGAGACCAGCTAATGTAAAATGTCATTAGAGTGCTACCATTGGGTAGTTGCTCTACACGCCTGTAACACTCCATTTTAACTAAGATCACATTTACTAAATGTATTATATAATATACAGTTGTAAATTTCAATAAAGATATTAAAAAAAAAAGATTTGATTTTCTAAATTGCAGCGAAATAGCTAAATACCTAGGTTAGAAAGTGTTAATAGAAGAAATAAAACGATTGCCAACTTCTTGTCTGCTTAAAATATGAACACAAATTTTTGTTTTCAGTTGAAATTCTAAAATTTCAAACTCTAAAATAACATACATCTGTACGTCGAATGTTTTTTGCGAATCTTACATTTTAAAAAATGTACTCTACTTTAAATGATGATCTCTTAGATTTTCTATTGTTGTTGGTAGTTGTAAAGATATAGAGCTCCGAATAAAAAATTAATTATGTTTAACGTTTTGAAACAGCCGCCATTTTATTTACCCTACCTATACTTTGCAGACTCATCAACTTTGACCAGTAATTATACATATTTTTCAATTAAGTAATCAAAAATTGTAGTGAAAATAGCTGCCTTTTTTCTCTTCTTGGGCTCTTGTACTACTTGTTCCTGGCTAGAATGCAACGTATATATTTAAAAAGACAGCAACATCTAATAAAAGCCATGTACAGTGGAATGAGATCGGAATAGTTCATTGCCGCTTTCCAGACAGCCTGAAACGGTTGTGTGAAAACAGTTTTCAAAAATAGCTAATTATCAAATAATTTTATAGATCATATTTATGTATTTTTTATCAATAATAACAATGAGAGTAGACAAACATACATAGACCATTTTGCAAGATGTGGTGGTTTGGACTCCCGAGATATCAGAAACTGCATTTCCTTCGAAATCTCCAATTTAAATGTTTTCAAGATCGAAATACTTCCCCTTATAAGTTAATCTATATATAAGTAAGTGAAAATAAAGATGACATAGAATAAATATATCAAGAAAAAAGATCTTTGGTAAAGTAACCTGAACGAATCACAAATAATTCATTTATTCCATAAATTATACGATATCAGTATTTGAATTAATCATGATTGTTGTAAACAACGTGTAAGATAAAGCGTTTAAAAGGTCATTTGGAAGAGAAGATACGATTGGCTGGTAATTCAGGTAACTACTAATCGATACTCAACCACGGCTAACTTGATAAAAACCAATTGCAACAAATTCGATGTTGTAGTATTTCGATAGGAATTCAACATTCATAGGTAAGGAAATAATAGGAAAAAGTTTATTTTAAACAAAAATAATAATTTTAAATATATTTTTTTCAATTTCTTCAGACTAGTATTTATTAATTAAATAAATCAAATGATATCCTTGTTAAGTCTCACACTCTTTATTATATTAACAGTCCAACGTTTCGGCCAATTCGGCCATTCTTAAGGACAATCTTCAAATATAAATTCTCACCTCGCATCAAAATTTAAAAATGTTTTGCAGGCTATTCTGCCCAGGTCATTAATTATAAGTCAAAATCACCCTATTTTTTTAAAACTTTTAATTTTCGGTTAATCTGCATTATCACTATCATACAAACAATGGCCGAAACTTGGACTATTGGTATAATAAAAAGTATTGAGACTAAACAAGAATACAATTTGATTTATTTAATAAAATAATAATACCTGACCGTTTAAATAAAAAAGAATAGGACGTTCATAAAATTAAATTAAAATACTAGCTTGGATTACCTCAAAATTTAGATGAAATCAGACCCGCTAGCATAGAAATATTTAATTGTCTTTGATAAGTCTATATTATACCATCAACAGTCCAATGTAAGACCATCCTCAAGGACAATCTAACAATTAACAGCTTATATTATACATTCATTTGTAACAATTTTCACAATAACATTATTATTAATAATTGAACATACCTTAAATATAAATTTACATCTCACATCCAATTATTTAAAAACGTTTTGCATGCTATTCTGCCCGGGTCATTAATTACTTGTCAGATTACCCTATAAAACAATAAATTAATAGAGTATAAATAAATAAATAATATTAATTATTAAGTAGCTAGCCTAATCTCACGTCTACAACCAAAAAAATCCTAAAACGGGGAAATTCAACGAAATAAATTCTAAAAATATACAAAATACTATATAAATCTTTTTAATTTGTTAAAAGGTTTTGAAAAAGAAAAAAAAAAAAATTTTTACTCTAATTCGCCATCCTCATCTTTCTCATCTATGAAGTAAATGCCGAAGATTTTTTTTCTCGCTTAATTTCTACGGGTTTGATTGTATTCAAATGTTGTAAAATTAAAGAACGTTGATTTGTTGAAGTTATTTTTTTCCCAACACACTTCTGAATCACATTCAAAATTTTCTGATCGCACCCCTGACCAACGTATTCATAATTTTAATATTTTAACTTGTCATCTTCATCATCATCTTTCCATTGATAAATTTACAAGGGAGATGCATCTTTACTGCAAATTTCGAAAAAAAAATCTGTGGGTTTGATTGTTTTCTAACGTAGTAAAATTAAAGAACGTTGATTTGTTGAAGTAATTTAAAAAAAAATATATATATATATGTAACACTCCCGAATCACATTTAAAACTGTTCTTTATTCTATGCTTCTGGGATGATGTCATAAATCAACCGAATCAATTAATAATTTTTTTTTTTTATTTATTTATTGATATTTAAAACTGTATAAAAAATACAACTAGTAAATTTGATCATAATGACATAATGATATGATACAGGATGTAGAGAAACTACCCAGTAGTAGAACTCTAAAAACAGTTTACAATATAAGGTCACGAGGCCATCTTCTTTTCAGGCGGCTCGGAGGATTGCCAGGAATGGAAGAGGAAACAAGGTTAGAAACTAGTGGGTTTGGGTGGTTAGGGAGTTTCTTATGGAAGGAATAATATCGGGTTCGGGCTAGATCGGTTACATAAGGAACATTTAGGTCTTTATGGATGATAATTAATAAAATTTGAAATATAAAATATAAGAATGGAAGGGAACATAGTTGTTAGTACATAATAAGTAAAGGATCTCACAATACCGTTGATTTGTTAATTATCATAGTATTAGATGTTGATTTTAAGCTTTCCAGAAAATAATTGAGAGCTACCTCTGTTGTAATTTTAATCTGTTAATTTATTGTATTTTTTTCTAATTTACAAAAAAAAAAGTTTCAATTAAAAAAAAAAACCTAGTGAAAAGAGAAATATTTATGGGATAAAATATGTACTAATAAGAAAAATATGTAAACAAAATGTATTAACGATGATTTTATGAAGCATTTTTTTTTTCATTTTAAATAAAATTGGTTTAAAATATCTGGAACTATTTCTAGGAAGCATAAATATATTTATAAATGTCGTAGAAAAGAATAAAAATACTATACCTAGTTATATATTTGTCAATAAAATATGGATTTATTATGAATAAAATATATTAATACTAACAAACAACATATTTATAATTTAGGTTATGCACTCGGATTACGATAAAAATGTGTAATCTGGTTCATTATTGATTATTTAGTGAACTCTACCCGGGGCCTCCATATGGTTTTCACTATCTCTCCCTGCCCCTCCCTGAAGTCGGGCTTGGACGAAGTTCTCACAATATAGGATGTTAAAAAGTAGCTGATTAACATTTTTTTTAATAGAGGCCCCTCACCTATATATTTAATATTTAATTTAATTTCTCACAGAATAGACACATCAAAACCTCAGATAATTATTTAACTGGATACTTGCTACGTACGTTAGAAAAAGGTTGTATTTAATTTGATTTAGGTTTCATTTACGTAAGGCGATTTATTAATTCATGTATTATTTCCTGTTTTAGAGAGATCGGAAAAAAAAAATAAAAATTTTTGTTTAAGAATCCGTTCGTTGCTAAGCCTTACAAACTTACACGTACTTATTCGCCTAATGCTGTAAACTGAATTATATTTAAAGAATGCAGTTCTTATAATTCGGCGTTATGTAGCCTTCTAAATTCTCTGGTTAATACGTACTTCTTACTATATATATATACTACATATTTACGCAATATATATTTTACGCAATACTTAATTTTCAAAAACCTTAAGCCACTGTTCCTTCCTTAACGTATGAGGCCACGTTTCACATATTTAAAGAACAAAAGGAAGAATTGCTTTGTAAATTCTAACTTTAAAATTTCTTGAAAGAAGCTAAGCAATTTCGAAATCGAAAATTAAGAAGGTCGAAACGTCGGCATAGATAAATAAATTGTTGTTTATTTATGTTCTTTTTACTGACCGCACCCCCTCCCCCCGACCATCTTCTCCAATTATTAATCTATGGTTAGCTATCTAAACCTCTTTATTAATCCAGTAACCTGGGGTCAAGGACGTGACAACATCATCCACATATACGTCACTGCACCAGAAGATACAATCTACCTAGATCTCGTCAATAACAGCCTTATTCACTACTTCACACCACAATTCTGCAACTCTATAGACCCTTTCTCATCCGAATTCTTCAAACCTTTGCTACTCTTCAGACTTATTCAACTCATCCTGTTACTTCTCATCAGACTCCGAAGTCTTCTTCCATCAATGATTCTCCAGCCCAGACTTCTACTTCTTCCATCTTATTGCCCTGATGAAGACCTAAAACTCAGGTCGAAACGTCTGCATCAATAAATAATTTATTAATGTTCTTTTTACTGACCGCATCCACACCCCCCCCCTCCCCTCCGACCATCTTCTCCAATACTTTTTTATCCTCACGTATTTCGAAATCTAGTTTCTTGCTATATTTTATTAATTTATATGTATTTTGTTTAATAATTTCCTTGTTTTCATCCAATAATACCATATAACTAGCAAATCCATGCACAGAAATTTTACTACCTAGAGTAGAACACTTTTCTGTTTGCGTCAACTTTCTTATAACGTAATCAAGTCCTAGATTAAACAAGACATATGAAAGAATATCGCCTTGTACATGACTAAACATCAAACTTCCCGAAATAATGATTACTCATTCGAACTTCATTAAAGGTTTGAGACATACTCATTCATGCTAGATTTACTATCTTCTTCATGGCGCAAGTTGAAAATTAGGGTGATACAATAGTATATAATATAATACAAAGATCAAGTTCGTTAAATCTTAATCTTGAATGAATTGAAGATGAGTTGGAAATGGTTTAATTGTGGAGAGAACGTGTGTTCTAGAAGTTAAAAGAGAGATGGGAGGGTGGTATCCATTTTTATATAGAAAATTAACATAAATCAAAACAATAGTAAATTGAATTGATATGGCTGATTTTATCCTTACTGTTAGGAATCCATTCAGATAGTGGGGATGTGGTGGTGCCCCGGAAACACGCATTATAGGATAGCAGTCGCAGAATTTAATGTATCATGTTATGTGTTGCGTTCTCTGAACTAGTAAGTGATTTCGGATAGCCATTTTGCGTGGTTCAAGCTTGGTAAATTTAAAATTATTAGAAAATGAGGAATTGCTCGTTAAATATTGCTGTGACCACAAGACAAGACAATAACCAACCTCATTTTTATGACGGAGAACAAAAAATGAAATCATTTGTTGGGAATGTTTTACAAATTCTTGACGAAAATGTCACGTGCTGATTCATAATGATAGATACAAGAGGCTCAGTTCGCTTCAAAATTGGAGTCTTTGTAAGAATTATTTATAAATAATTGATTTAATTCAGAACTTATTATTATTTCGGCGCATCATACAATTTTTTTATTTAATTTTAATTTATTTATAGTTATTTACAACTGTATTAAAGATATATACAAAATGTAAATGTGATTGTTAGTTATACAATGACATAATAGAGAGAAGTGGAGAATCTACTCATTGATAGAACTCCATAAATATTTCTAGAGAACTCAACTCCATCTTCTTTTCAGAGGCCTAGGAGGATTATCAGGTAATCCAGGAAAAAAATAAATAAATAAATACGGAGTTCATAGAAGAATATCTTACATTAGTCTGGGCTTCCGTCTCGATTGTACAAGATCCCAAGAAAATGTAATAGTACAATCTATAGAATTTGTCATATACAAAATAAAATAATTTTTTTTATGCATCATTATTCATTCAAATACAACTAAAAATAAATTGTGTGCTATTAAATTTTCAATATTTTGAAACTCAACGAGTAACACAATACTAGATAAATGATTTATTTATTATAATAAAATTGTATTATACATAGATTATTCCAAAACTAGTAGGGCTTTCAGAAATCAACAGTCCGTATTACAATCTTTAGTATACATCAAATATAAAATAATTGTTATTATATAATTATGTATATATAGTTGACCGTAAAACTTAAATATAAGAAGATGGTCAGCGTTGCGGTAAAAAAAAGAATAGTTTATAACTATTTAGTGACCGACATTTCGCCCCACTTTGCAGGGCTTCATCAGAGCTGTTCTAAGCGAAAGGTTAAACAGCTATTTTTTTAACAATTTTTATTATAAAATATAAAAGAAAGCAATGTTATCCCTAAATCTACTGTTAATCGTATCCTTTTCGAATTTTAAATCAATAATAAAATATTAGACCATTTCTTGTTCGAGTCAATAGGATTGCTAATAATTTTTTTAAATTAATATTTAAAATAATAAAAATTTAATTTTAATTCTGTAGTGTTCCTCATAATGTAAAGTAATATCAAAGGGTTGGCATGACGAGGTGGCCGAGTGGTTAAGGCGTTGGACTGCTAATCCAATGTGCTCTGCACGCGTGGGTTCGAATCCCATCCTCGTCGGAAATTTTTTTCGCCCCTAACAATTAAAAATTTTGTTTTTTTGCATGAAAACAATTCATCCATTAATACAAAACCAAATCTTATACACATTTTAAATTTCTAAAATTAATTAATTGTACCAGTTATTATCAATCTGAAATGATTCAATTAAGGTAAGCTATTTTTATCTTATCTCTCTTATCAGACATAAACTCTCAAAAACTTACAAACCTGTGACTAGTCCTAGGGTGTGTCCGGCACGAATATCTTTTTCTTTTTTTTGTTTATCATCGAAGGAATATCAGTTTGGAAATGTGCTAGGACAAACTTGGAAGGAACAAAAAAATGAAGGTAAAGAAAAATTAAGTCTAATCTCGATCACTGGTTAACGCTGATTATTTATTTATTTTTTTAATATTCATTTATTTTATAATGAAATATAATAAAATTTCATCTGTTACTGTGGGAAACGTCCCATATTGAGAATTCAAGCTGCTAATACTTAATGAGGTGAAGAAAAAAGTCTTTTGTCTTAGAATAGTTGTTCTTTATACCACAATAGTTATAAGAGTTTTTTTAAATATATGTAGAAAAATAATTTTTCACCAACGGCAACTTATCATCCTCAGGTATATATGAAAATGTTCTGAAGTGGAATGTGTTTTTATTCAACTAACTGACCTTAATAAATATTCACTATTATTTAAGGACAAAATTTTATGTACTTCGTACTGTGGACCTTTTTTAATGTACAATATAAAAAAATCAATGGTTTGGGGACTAGAGATATCAAAAACTTTAGCCAAGAAATTAATTTAAATTTATAGAAATAGAAATTCATGCAAACTCAACAAACTTAATTTTCCTGATGTTTGGAGAAATTTAAGCTACAGAAATGAGAAATATTTTAGGCCTTTCTTTAATTTTTATCCTTTAAAGTTCTATTCAATATAAAAAGTACAATAAGCATAATTGATATAGGATTAAATTTTCTGTATTTCAAAATTCAATGTTCTTTTTGGATTTAAAGACTCATTTAAGTTTTACTTATATAAAGTACACCATACTTAATTTGAGTAATGTTAAAATATAATACTATATCTTAGTAAAAAATAAAAAATATAGACAAAAACGTTAACAAAATAAAAAATATGATTTGTTATAATGAAAATATATTATTCTTATTATGAATATATGATTTGTTATATGAAATTGTAGTAAACATATTCCCTTCGCATTACAAATGCGAACAGAAAAATATATTGCATTCTATCTTCAGCTATATTAACCCACAAAGATATTTGTCTTGCATTTAGATGTTCTGGAATATTTTACTTGGTATATAAAATGGATAAATAATTGAAACCGGGTCTGACAGATCCACCTGTCCCTTTATGGGTTAGTAATTTTTGCATAATTAAAAAGATAAATAATCCTCCCAAAAAAACAGTAATAAAAATTGTTTGGGCTAAAAATAAAAGTAGTAGATAAATTCCAATTACACCTCTCACCAAATAAATGTAATATATGTGTGTACCACAATTCCATATAAATATAGTTGTTTATCATTGATAAACAAAATTTATATTTAATCTAAAAGATTATCTAAAATTTTAATTAAATATTAATTTACTAAAACATTTTTTTTTCATTTATAACATAAATAATTTAGTATGAAATGATCTGATAAAATAGGCCATGTTAAATAAAGTTATGGTGAACACAAATAGATTAATATTATAAAGCATAACTATACAGCTTTGCCTTGATGTCTGAAATTTGTTTTACTTTATAAAAAATAATTCTATCAATATTTAAGCAATGTCAATTCTATTCATCTTATCATTTGAATGTTTTTACTTTTTGCATTGTTCTAGTTTTTTTTTCATTGCTTTTTGTATTTTCTCAACTTTTAAATCTTTACTGAATAAGTAAGTAAATGAATAATTCACCTTTGTATATAGTTTTAATAAACAACATCTGAATGAAATTTAAACAAAATGAGTTCTATAGTTGTTTCCATACATGCAGATAAGATACTACACGTTGTTTTACCTAATTAGGCAACCATTTTGTAACTTATCAAACACATTTAAAGGAAAATTGTAAGTTATTGGTTTAGTTCCTAATGGATTTATCAGAACTCAAGTCATAACCACACTGTTTCCAGTTTATATGTTATAATTCCTATTTATTACTAAATAAAGTGGAAATAAACAAAATATTATATTTAATTTTCAACAGATTTAATAAAAAATAAATTAGATGTTTGTTTATAACAAAAATAGTTTATTTTTAACCTAAAAAGTACTCCATTGTATAATTTTATTCTATCTAATTTCATTTTATAAATAAAATGAAAGTAGATAGAATAAAATTGTAAATTAAAAATTAGATTTATTGACAATAATTTTTAAATTATTCGGATTATTAGCAACAAATTGAAGAATATAAATAAGATACATTGTTGCTATAATAAATAATATCAATTCTTAAAATTCAATATCAATATTTTTATTTGTGTTAATTCAAGGTAATTAATTTTTTTTTATATATATGACTTTTATAAATTTGATTTTTAAATATTGTAGTATATTTCATTTTAATAACATTGTTCTGCCATATTTTTATATTCAAAATCTTCTGGGCTGCCAATATAAGTATCAACATAAACTTAAAAGCTTATTACAGTATTACGAATTAAATGTTTTATTTTTCAAACAAAAGGTTTAAAAATATTAACCGGTGAAATCATATCAGATAAGGGTTGCTCCTTTATTTACTTTTCCCACCTCTCCAGATAGCGAATTCATCAATATGGGAGTTCATATGTTATCAAGGGTGACTAATTTATGACTAACTATTATTTCATTATATGTAACTATTTGATTTTACAATTGTTCCAATTTATGATCAGTTTGAAATGTTACAGAGTAATACAATCATGTGGCTTTTGGTCCTAAGCTGTTTTTTAGTAGCAGGTATGCAAGAGATTTATCAGAACTAGCATTAAATATAACTTTAATTGATCTAATAATTTTTTTTTTAATTTTCAGGTACAAATGGATTGGATATAAAAGAAAACCTTCCTAGTAATTTACAAGAGTGTTACCAAAATACCGTAATAACAACCAAAGATAATCTACTTCCGTTTACAATAAATACATTAATATCACTAATTCGAAAATTAGAAGACACAGTTAATACTGATATAAGGATTTTGTCATCAGCTGTATCACAAACGTAAAGTTTTTTTTTCATAATTTGTAATTTTTATTTTAAAGCTATAGTCATTTCCTGAGTTCTTTCTTATCAATCATTCTGCTGATCTGTACACTTCCATATAGAAAGATCAAAGATCTATATACAATTTTATTTTAAATTTAAATTTAAAAATTAATAATTTATAATAAACAATTAATAAAATATTAAAACAGAAATTGAGTTTTATCGTTATAAGTATTGTTTCATGACTTTAATTTCTATTTTCAGTAATTGAAATCATATAATGAATATTATTTTGGGGAATGGGTTAGTAAAAATTTAAAATTCAAAATATTTTTGAGGAAAAAATATGAGTCAATAATTGTTATTTGAGAGATTTTTAAATATTTCATTTAATTTCTCATATGAAAGATCAAATTAATTGGCAGAAAATGTTTCTCAAACACAATTTATTTAAACTTTCCATAAATTTAAAAAAAAAATATATTTTTTTAATTAATTATTTTAATGTCTGTAAAACTATTGTTTTTAAATCTTTTATTTTCCGTTAAGTTTCAAGTCCACTTGGTTTTAAATTACAATAAAAATATTATGTGAATGATTATAGTTATTTTCAACCTTTGGTTGAATGGATTTTAAATGAGGTGACAGACCTACAACGTTCCCAAAGGGGCATTCATTTTTTTTTTTTTTTACATTAACTTACTTATATTTTGTTTATAAAAATTATTTATTATATGATTCCATAGTTTAATTTATTAATGTTTTCAGGAACAACTATTTTTGATGAAAAAAATTTGAAACAATAATTGTTATTTGAGAGATGTTTTTAAAGTTTCATTTAATTTTTACTATGAAAGATAAAAGTAATTTATGGACAATTTTTCATAAACATAATTTATTTAATCTTTCAGTAAATAAAAAAAATTTTGAATTAAAAACTTTTTTATACATACTTAATCTATTTAAAATAATTATGTTATTGTCCGTAAAATTTACTTTTCTTTGTCTTTTATCTGGCCTAAAGTTTTAAGTCAACTTAAATTTAAATTACAATAAAAATATAAATATATTTTTTGACCCTTTTGTTGAATAGTTTACCTCAGAGGAATTATATGATAAATACAATTATCTATTAAATTATTTTAATTAACATACATATATTTTTATATTGTTTAATAAATATTATATATTAAATTATTTCATACTTTTAGTTTATTTTATAATTATATTTTACTTGCATAAAAAATAAAAGCAACTGAGTATATATTAATTTTTGATCGGGAATAATATAGTGAAATCATAATTGTTATAAAAATATCTCTTTGTTTTTGATAATTATTTGTAATTTTTCAAGATTAATATAACTGGATTAGTATTAATGTAACTGTATAATTTTTAACTGTTGTATGTGAATAATAGACAAAAATTTTTTACTTAAGAGTGAATTATAATTGAATAATAATTTATTTAATGAGGTGAAGTGAATAACTCTTCCACAATAAATTTCTTTTATTTTATTTTAATTATTCGTTACGACAGGCCAATCATCCCATGATCAGACACTCTACAATACAATATTAGTATTTTTATAATTAAAATTTGTAATTTTAATATCATCAGACAGCAATAATGACTATTGTGATTTGTATATATAAGACTAAATAAGGAGATCAGATTAATTTATATAATTTTAAATTGGAGTAAATAATAATGTTAAGATAATTATTTTAATTGAATTAATGTTGTTAAATTATTGTATTGTAGTATTCATAATAAATGTGTTATTTTATATTGTAGAAAGTCTGATGATGGGGCGATGTCCACAAAACATTGTAAGGGATAATTAAAGAAAATAAAAGAAAGTTATTATGGACAAGTTATTCACTTTACCTCTTTAAATAAATGCACAACTTATCCAGTAAATGAACCTGAAATATTAAGATTAATAATAATTATTTCTTTGCTCTAAATAAATAAAATAATTTTTATACCTATTCATTGTAAATAAGTGTTTATTTTTTCTTATCAAGGGTCTTATCATCCCAGGTAATAGTGCATAAGAATAAGTCTTAGTTAATATTCAGAATTAAAAAATAAATAAATGTATATGTATTTCTATATTTGTATAAACTACATACATATATTTAATAATATATTTGAAAAAATTAATGAAAATCATTTATTTATTAGGTACCGTTTTGATGGAATCCAAAGAAATCCAGATGTGCCATGGTCTGACAATGTAATTCCTTATAGTATAACGGGATCAGAATTTTATTTATATAAACTTCTGTTTGAAAACATCATACACAATACACAAACGATCCCTAACAATACGCTTACAAAGCTAGAGCGGGTAAATATTGATATTTTTTATAATTTTTTTTATTTTATTAGTCATAAAATATCATACTTTAAAAGATAATCTCTTAGTATGCATCCATATAAGTATTTTAGAATGAGAGATCTAGCAAATATTTTTATATTTAATATTTTAATATTAAGCAAATATTTAATATTTTTGAATGTTTATGTATTTTAATTATTTATAATATTACCCGAATAAAATTAAAATGTTATTTACAGTGCACTTTGCATTCGATGCTGAGTTTGTCCGTTGATCCATGGGACAGAGGAGACAACAATGATCCTTGCAGTAAAATTTCAAAGTACTCCAGTTCCTCAAGTTGGCAATGGGGAGGAGTTCGATTTCCAAGAGATCTATCAAACAGGGAAGAAATTGAGGTCTTTGATCCAGAAGAAGTGTGAGTGTATTATTCTTAACCACAAAATTATAAATATTCATTATTCAGTCATTTAACCAGAAAATTGTCTTTTGAACAGATCAATGACCAAGACTAAATATTACTTTTTTTATAGTACCAGTAATAAATTTATTTACCTCCATTATGGCTATATTAGCAGTTTCTTAAGTAGGTGATGTGGCACCTTGGGGTGCTTCAATTATTTTATCCAATACTAGATCAGCCTGGTGGACCTTACCTGGTTATTATAACAGTTCGTTTTTTTTTTCTGTTTAACAATTGATAGCGGGGAGGGTAGGGGGAGAGTACAGCCTCGTGCAAAGGATACGGCTAACTATTTACAATGCTATTAATATTAAACAATTGTGAATAATTACGATGAGTCCTAAAATATATATACATAAATAAAAAATTAAATAAAGTAAATAGATAAAAATTATAATACTTAAGGAGTGAGAAAAAGAAACGTTAACCACAAAACAATATTTCACTTTCTTAAAAAAATTGAAATAGCAAATATATAGTACATTCTAGTATTTATTTTGCACTTTTTTTCCTTTATACTGCATACTCAACTACCCTAATGATGATTATAATGACATTTTTATATATTTTTAGCCCAACAAGGTTGCTGCAAAAAAGTTTGAGTCCAAAAAGGGTGCCATGGGAAAAAAAGTTTGTGAACTGCTGGCCTTGAGACATATAGAGGGGGTTGGCCTAGAAAGATAAGAAAAAACAAAAAAATAAGAAATGAAATAAAATAATATTAACTAAAAATTAAAATCACTTAGTGCAAGTTTCCAATATATAAAGATAAAAGAATAATACAATTTAAAATTTATTGTAGGAAGATATTCCGGATGGCAGTCAATAAAGATATCAAAATAATAAAGAAAACTATTCAGTGTTAACCAGCGTTTCATCCCACTTTACAGGGCTGACAGATTTAAACTGAAATGTCAACTGTTTGACGAAGCCCTGTCAGCCTGTGGGGTTAAACGTTAGTTAACAATAAATAGTTTTCTTTACTATTTTGATATCTTTATTGACTGCAGCCCGGACTATCTTCCTACAATATACTTCATATGGTTACCTATCTTCTTCCAATTTTAAAATTTAACCTTCTTTCAGACCTAATATATTTTATTGGTTAATATTTGCTTCAGGCATCTAAATGATGAAGACATGATGGGGCGTTCCATGATGCAGACATTTTCAAACGCCATAGAAAGTCAATGCCCGTTGGAAAATGGCGTTGTTTATGACAAGTAAGTCATGTTTGAATTTATTACAAGTTTAATCAAAATTATTTTACAATATCAGAAATATTTTATAATACTCCAAATCTATATATATGTAAATATTAATGTATTGTATAAATGATTTAGTTTTGTATTTCTGGGAACACTTTGGGTACTCAAATTTCATATTTTTTTTTCTTTTTTGCCATTTCTGGCATATGAAGTGGTAACTCTACAGGATCATTATTCTTTTCTAATCCAATTCTAATAAGAGTGGGAAGGTCATTTTATTTCGTGGGACTGCTAGAAAATGAAAATGAAATCATACAGACTGGATTTCATTATGATTTCTGAAATTTTATTGAGGGGAAATCTCTCTAAGTTAAATGAAATATTTCTTTTATTTAACAATTTCCATTAATTCAGCTGAGTATCTATCCAGAGTGATAGCTGAAGTATGATATTAATAATTAAGACTGTCAATTGTCTAAATAACAAGAAAATACCGAAAAAAAAATAAGTTTAGAACAATAAAATTTATGAAAAACCAGTGGATACCTGGGGCCTGTTTCATAATGAAAGCTAATAGCATTAGTCTATAAATACAAGTACACAAACTACAAAGCACAAGCACTAATACATTTTGTTTTATGATTGGGATGACTAATAGTGATATTACATGAGTATAAAAGTAAATAATTCTCTGGAAGAATTGTATAAGTCATTGAAATAGTACCAAATACAAACTACAAAATTAGTAGTATTAGTTTTTACTCAATTATGAAACAGGGCCCTGATGGTATGTATATATCATTTGAAAAGAAGATTTAAAAATATGGTTTGTACACATCACAGAACTTATACTACTTATTAATGAAAATAAAAAGTTAAATTAAAGAAATAATTTTTTATAAACCAATTAGAGTAAATTTTTGAAACCCAGCTTTATTCTACATCTATAAAGGGAACAACTATCAATAATTTCAACTTTAGAAAACTTATTGAGAGGGTGTTACACTTTTTTTCTGTTCTAGGCCAATTTGCTATTTCTAATGCTTAAACAGGTTTCACTTCAGTAACTCCAGTCCTTTCATTTTAATGTATATATTTTTTAATGTGTTTAAAAATATATATATTCACTTACCAACAAATTTTTATTTTTAGACATGGTGCAATCTCCCCAGGAATAGTGCTGGCTGGTATAGCAACTGGACTTCAACCAGAGAATATAAATGTTAACAACTTATTTAACAGTATCTCTCCCCGTAATAGACAACAACAACAACGTCAGCCTTTATTTGGCAGAGCACAAACCAGAACCCGAGGAAACCAAGGAGATTATGATGATAGCTATGGGGGAAGAAATAGTGGCGGAAGCAAAAGTTTTGGTGGTAGAGGTTATGGAAATTCTGGAGGCTCTGGAGGATATGGAGGCTCTAGAGGATATGGAGGTGCTGGAGGATATGGTGGTTCTGGAGGTTATGGTGGTTCTGGGGGATACGGTGGTTATGGAAGTTCCACAGTAGATAACCGCTATGTATCTACATTAGCTGGTAAGTTAATTTAATAATATTCTGGTTAGATGCAGATCTTACCAATCTGAGATCTGCGGGTAGAACCCGTTCAAATCCAGCCTGGAGCGTTGACTTTTTTCAATAAGTAGTCTTTCCACTAAATGAAAAACTTGGTCCCCACCATGGTTAGGTTGGCCACCTATGGATAACCCCCCTTCTTGTTTGTCAGAAAGGACCAGGAAAGGGGTCTTATAAAAAAAAAAAAAAGAAAAAAAAAGAATTTCATAAAATTGAAGATACAGATTACGGAATAAAATACTAGGTTGATACAAAAGTATTTGTGTGTTAATTCATTGCTGGCATTTTAAAGTTTCCACTTTAATCCTTAGTCAACTCTGAATGCTTGTACATGTTACTGTGATATTTGATATTTCAGTAAAGGTTGACATTCACTAGTCATGATCTATTTACGCTCAGAAACTTAGTGTAATTTGAATTGAAAAATATGTTTTCACTAGTGTAGGTCAATAGTTCTCAATGAAAATCATCCTTGCCTATAACGGTGTAGGAGAAGTTCGAAAGATCTCACACAGTTCCTCATTCTCAATAAAACAAATCTATGTTGTGATATTTCACTTTTAAGGCTTTAGGTTTGTTGATGGAATATTCATACTTCATTGTATAAATTGAAACACTATTCACATTTGATTATTTAAGTATCCCATAAAACTGTTCAGATTTTAATATGATAACAAAATCCACTTAAAAACCTTTGAAAACAGATAACACCATGATATTCACATTGGAGCTAGGAACATAGCGATGGAATATTAGATAGCGAAAGCTGAAGTCATTTGTGATTTGATACAAGGGGAGCCATTTTGCTTAGGCATGGTCCTCTAATCATAATAAAGTCCGCAGAAAGTAACAACCACTAAACATACTCAGTGGAGGTTAACCTTCACTAGTGAAAGCTGATCGGACAAGATTATGATCAACTTTTACTGGTCATTTTCGTGAAGGTTGACAGTCTATGGGAATGGTTACCCTTATTTAATATTCATCTGTCACTGTAACACATGTAACATTATTGTTAAACTAAACTAGGTTTGTAAAAATTTAAAATAACTATTGTTGAGAAAAAAAAAAAAAGCATTTATCAATAATTATTTTTTGAGAGAATTTTTAATTTAATATGTAACTAAGGAATTTAACAAAAAAATCTTCAAACATAAAAGTTTCCTTTGAATAATCTAGCTTGTGCTAGCAATAAAGATATGAATGGATCAGTCATTAATCTTCCAGAAAGGTTTTTATACACCAAAACTGAAAATATTCTGGTGAAAGTTAAGATTTTTTTTATTATTCCTGAAAACTTAGAAGAAAGGTTAGAATCTTTTTTTGAGGATGTTCTTCAAATGTATTTAAAAATATATTTGTTTACACAAATCTATGGGAAAGTATAATTTGTATGAAATAATATTTATATGAGAAAATTTATAGTTGATCATATGTAACAGATTGTAGGAAGATGGTCGGGGTAGCGTTGAAGAAAGGTACAAAGTAGTAAAAAGTAAACTATTTATTGGAAATGAACATTTCGCCTCACTTTGCAGGGCTTCATCAGAGCTGAATACAAGAAACTTTTCATAGTCATCTCTGATGAACTTCTGCAAAGTAGGTTGACACATTGGTTGCCAATAAATAGTTTTTTGTTTTTTTTACCATTTTGTACCTTTTTTGACTGGCCACCAGTATTATCTACCTATAAAATAATATTTAATAATTATTTCGGGCTAGTACACAGGACTGTGTCCCTGGTTTATATTTTTTGTTCTCCTAATCTTTATTATTGGTGTTTAATTTATTTTTTATTTACCATTTTATAAGCAACAAATAAGTTGCCTTGGTCCATTTGACTAATTCTTATATTTAATGATAATAGTAGAGAGGGAAATGGTGAAATTTTTCATTTCTAATAATTTTATTAGAAATTTAATAATATATCATCATATAATATATTAATATACATATAATAATATGTACTATGTAATATGATTTTCATTACCTTTGACAGGTGAACTTGCTGAAGTAGCTCTGTTGCTTGGACCTCAACAGCAAATTAAAGTGGGCATGAGTGGTGGATGGAACGATACAGCAATTCCAAAATATTATTTTATTAGTGACTACATCAAATATGCATTGAGTGATTCGAAAATCAGAGGAAGCATTGATGGTATATAAATTAAAGTTCTTTGTATTTACTCTTTCAAAACTAACATCTAATTTCTTTTTTAATATTAAATAGGTCTGCTGTTAGCAAAAGATATAAAGAATTTCTATGATGCATCATCTGGTGGACTGAAACTGTCACAGGTTTTGGGAATGTACTATTCGGAAAAAGGATTGTTTGGTGGCAAAGTTAAAGCGTGTAACAGAAGAGACTATTTAGATGAAATAGCTCCAGATCAAGAATTAAAAGATCAAGTAAAATATCTCATTATTTATAAAATATACATTTTAAAAACAAAAAAATATTAGATTTGTTGAATTATTTAATTCCTGTCTTTTAGTCTGTGCTATATTTTTATATTTCTTTTTTATTTGTTATCATTTCCTTTTTCATTAATTGCCTTATACTGTTTTGTAATTCTTGTTTATTCATACTTTTCACTGTACATCTTATTTTTATTCTCTTTAATTTACTCTGTTCATTTTTATATTCACATATATTAAATCATATTTAGCCACACCTTAGTTTAATTTTATTTCATGTTATCTATTCTCTTATTTATTTCACTTTATTTTAGTTGTTTGTATCTTTTATTAACCCTGATGAAGCCCCTGCAAAGTGGGGTGAAACATTAACACTCATTAAATAGTTTAATTACTATTTGAGTTTTTTCTTAGTCCGCATCCAATATTTTTTCTTTTCTACTACTGTTATTGATTTTTTTTTGTCAATTAACTAAATATTTTTATATTATAAAATATTTTTTAAAAATTAATTTCATTTGGTCTATCATTCTAGACGTTCTCCTTTGCTGCTGTCTTACATGATAGATTACCCCAGTCTGTGGTAATCAATGAAGAAGGTATCGAAAGTTATATATCTTATGCTGCAGACAGTCTTAAAAGCTATGTTGGTAAGATCATGGATGTACTATGTTTACTTGACTAAGTTCAGCTAAGATTTTAAGGATAGTCTTGAATCAATTATTTAATTTATTTATCGTCTAACTCTGACAAGTTGTAAATTTTTAATATTTCATAACTAACCTAACTAAACATATAAACATAATAAACCTGTCTTTAATTTTCAGCTTCGATGACAGATCACTGCACAACAGGAAATACAAACAGTTCCTACGTTCCTTCACCAGCTGTGGACTTGCATGTTGTAATTGATTCTAGATATGACTACAAGGATATATCTAGGATATTAGTGTAAGTAATCTATTTTTGTTTTGGTAATATAAATTAAACAAAAACCTATCGCCAGAAACCCAATTTTTATGCAATACACTACCTCTAAGCTATGATATTTTTATTTATATATGGTTAAAGAAAAGACTAAAATAAAAAAATAATATTATTCTGAAATCATAATCAATAATGAGTTTGAATTGCAAGAAAGAAAATATAGTAAAATAAAATTTGTTGTTACAATTAAAGAATAATAATTAATAACGAAGTATTATTAGTTGACCATAGATTTATATGAGGAGAAGATAATCGGGGATGTGGTTAGCAAAGATTAGTTTGTGCCGACGTTTTAACCTAAATTTCAGGCCTTCATCACGGCTGAAAAACAAAGCGAGATAACAACCTTAATTCAGAGAAACGTAAAAATAAAAAAAAAAATAACAAACTTGGAAATATACATAACAATAAATTAATTAGATAGTAGTTAATGCTAATAGAAGATAAAATATCATATTTTAGAGCTAAGAATTATATAAAATAAATGATATCATGTATCATTTATTCCTTTATTTATTTATTTATTCAACTACACTCTACTTAATTTATTGTTATGTGTATTTCCAAGTTTATGTATTATTATTTTCTTGCTATATTTCTTGGTTATAAAAGTTGTTATCTCATTTGGTTTTTCAGCCCAAATGCAGGCTGGAAATTCTGGTCAAATCATCGGCACAAATAACTAAGTTTTATTTATTTGTATTTCTTTGCTGACCGCACCTCTGACCATCTCCTCATAGATAATATTGAAGTTGCTATTTAAAAGTCTTGCTTTAAAATTGATAACCAAACACATTTTTATATTTCATTCAATAAAATTAAATATTTTAAACAAATGAGACAAAACATCATAATATGAAAATTACTAATAATAGTAATAAATAGGGAAATTACTACTAATATAGTTACTTATAAAATATTGATGAATTATGTTACTTTTTTGATCTACTTTTTTTGTCATTTAATGTTTATTTTAATTGAAATAAATGTTTTCCATCATTTTTAAATAATTAACAGAATTTACTGATGATACACAAAAAAGATAGTTGTGTCTAAATTTAATAAATCTGAAATTAAATGAAATAATTTTAAATGTAAATTTATAATGGGTTCTCAATTATGATTCTAGATACCTGGCCGATAATATGGAAGTTAACAAATACTCAAGCAATTTTACTGTGATTAACGGAGATGGTAGCATTTTAATTGACTCTGTACAAAGCTCTCTTGACGTTTATGGAAATTTCACTTACAATAACTACAGTAAAAGTAAGTAAAGTATGTAGTTAAATTAAAAAAGTAAATATTATTATTTTAATTGGCTACCAATTGTAGCACCATTTCTTTCATTGGCAACTGATACTGAATATAATAAATTAAGAATATAAAAAAATATTCAATATGAATATTACATACATATTGTAATATAGTAATTTAAGTCCTATTTGTATATATATTCTTACTTTATTAATGTATTGTATGTATATAATATGTACTTATTAACTGGGTTTGTAAATACCAGTAACCGGGTTTATCCTGAATAACATGAAGCAATGTTTCATGAGTAATTAAGAAAGAGTAATATCAGTTAGAGAAGATATATTCTGTTCTAGTAAGTTACAAAGGATTAGATCTGGAGAAATTAGTAACATCATCGTTGATCATCAGGTTTAAGAACAGGTTGATTAATGACAAGCAGTCACAATCAGGTGGAGGAAATGCCAGAGTAGTCTTGTTTGTCGTTAGCAGTGGAACAACTGTCAACAACCAAGATTTAATTGTAAAGAAAATCGCATATTTCAAAGAAATTATTCCAGGTAATTCCTGTTTTTTTTTTTTTATATTGATGATATTAGATAACTAATGATTAATTAACATAAATAAATTATAATATTTATATTAATAAAATGTACGATATTACTTTTAGTGTTTCATTTTATATGCACTATGAGAAAAAGTTGAATTTCAAATTGTTTAAAAATCCAATCAGGGGCAAAGACTCATTTAATTTGTATAACTCAAATATAAAGACTACTGGAAACCAGGAACTGTCCAAAAAAACATGAATGCTAGAAAAATAATATTCAATGTTTGATGACACTTGAAAAATTCAGTTTTTGTTTTGAACGACTGAGTTACTAAATAATAATTATTATTAATTGCTAAGCCTTAACTGTTGAGATTCCATTAATTGATGTACATCGCCTGACCGCTTGATTTTTCCCATTTATATAGACTTTTATTCCCCATTGAATATATTTTTCAAACCCATTTTTAATAGTTATTAACAGGAGTTTTGATTTCATAGTAATATAGTGTTTTTCTTCATCTAGTTTTACTCGATATTAACTCAATTTAAAAAAAAAAAAAAATGTGACATTTCAAATTTGATATGAATAATTAAAAAGATGAATGTATGACAATTAATTAATATGAAATGAACTAAAGTTTTCCCAGTTTAATAAAATTTAAATTAAATCAGTAGCATTGTTTTAAAGTGTAAGCAGTAACAGACCAATTAACTGAAATCAAGTACATCACAAAATACAAAGAAATATTAAAAGAAATTAGAAGGAAAAAGTCAGGGCTACAGAAAGCAAAAATAGTTTTAACTATTTATTGATTGCCAACGATTTGATCCACAATAATGATGAAGACATTCAAGGCTAAAACAAAAAAGATATATACGAGTAGGTAGAGCCAATGTAAATGCATATTTAATGCAGCCCTGACCATCTCCTTATAATTCACATACAGTCAACCATTTATTATCATTAGTAGATGAACCTGTCGATTTGTGTGTTTTAACTTATTTATTCATTAAATTATTTTATTATTATTATTATTTATTTTTAACTTATTTATTCAGTCAAGTATTCCTTTTACCCAACTTTTTATTATATTATTCTTTAAATCTATGTATTAGTTTTGTTTTGGTAAAATTTATTTATTTGTTTGTTTCACTGTAAACTGATCTACTGCTGTGACTATTATTTTTCTGGCTTGATCTCACATCACTGTCTAATACTGAATTTGTTTAGCGGGTCACTGGGGAGGATCTGAGAGGGGGAATTCAGGAGAGTGAATTTGTTAATCAAATGAAATAAAAATTGTGAAATGGAAGGGACAAGAAAGGGAAAGAAAAAAGGAATAAATTGAAATATTTGTATTTAGTGTGTAGACTGGAATTGATTGTAAAAGAAAACTGTGGAAAAAAAAAGGTTTTCTTTCATTTTTATAATATCATGTAAAAATATTTAATTTATATGTCTAATCACAGATTGATTAGTATTCTGTATAAGATAGCAACCCAATATATTTGGGCAGTATGAATGAATAAAGCATTTCTCTCTCTATTACATTAAAAGAAATATTTTCATTAATACTTTTTTTTTTTACAGATGTTAAATTTCTTTTCTTGGTTAATGGAGCTAAAGAAAAATTTTCCCGTTTTGTTGAAGATACCAACAATGATATTTTCAGTATAACTGTGTTCACAGATGTTTCATCGGTAATGAGTCCTGTAATAAAACGCATTTCTACAAGTAAGAACTTAAGGGAAGCTTTGCTATGTTGCCAAAAGATATTTTTATGATAAAACTTTTTATTTTGTTTAATTTATGTTTATTTTTTTCTTTTCAGTTCCGAAGAGAATAATAAATCCCCAATGTGGAATATCTTTTTCACCGTTGTGGTACAACTCAGCAACTGTTAATGGCTATTTAGAAAATCCTGAAATTCATTATTATAGGGTTCATCCCTATTATTTTTTTAAAGCAGCAAATGCGCGCATAACTGTTAGTATTTTGATTTTATAAATGTTAACAATAGAATGTTATTAGTTATTTCTTTATAAATTATTTTCAACTTGGTTAATGAATGAAATTTATATCTTTCTTTAATTGTTCATCAATGGTCATTTAAAAAACATTCATGCTGATTTATTAAATTTGATTAAATATTTTTTATATTAAACAATTACTTAATTAAAAGTGGTCACATCCTTCCAATTAGAAACAAAAAGCATTTAGATATTGAATAAATTTTAGAAATATTTCTATTTAATTTACTTTAAAATTTTTTATTTGTAAATTTCATTGTTCATATATAAATATAGAACAAACTAAATGTTTTTCCGATTCTCATTAAAATAAAAAGTTTCCCACTTACATTTTTACTATACCCCAATTATCTGGTAAAGTTTATATCTCAGGCTCAAACACTGTAAAGTTTTATTGCTTTTTAGGAAATACATTAATTTTCTGATGGTTAGTTATTTCAATTTTATCAAAATAAGTTGGTATCCATGATTTTTGTTTTATCGCATGTGTTTTTTTTTTTTTAAATTCTTAGTAAAAAAAATTTCTTAATTTTGTATAATTTACTTCTTTTTTTCCCATTGAACCATTATAATTTAAAACATTAAGAACATGAATAACAGGCCTCACAAATATCCGGGGGGAGGTTGTGAGTGAGTAATGTATAATTATATGCTTGAAAAAGTCCTGGATAGGGCCGGGGACTCGAACTCGCAGCCTTATTTAGGTAATGTCGATGATTTTGGTGTGGTAAAAAATATTTGAGTGTATTAAAGCTCAAAATTTGAAAATTCTATTCTACTCTTCTAGTTTGTAAGAAGTGTTATTCGTTACAAATCAAAAGTGATAAATCAGAATTATAATTTACAAAATAATTGTTTAATTATTAGACTATTAAAACTTATTTTATTATAATATGCTTTTTATTTAGTTTTTAAGTGGAATTGTTGTTTTTTGTACTGTTCATAAACATCTTTTACTTTCTAAGTTAAGTTTAGAATTGATGTTTGTATGTGTTTTGTTTTTTATCTTTATTTTTAGTTATGGCTTTTAATTTTTTTGTTTTTTTATGATTTATGAAAGAACATCAGATTTATTAATTTTAGTAAGACTGGTTCGTATACAAGATAATGATTATTTATCAAGAATCTCTATTTTATTCTGAAAAATATGTATTAATGCTTTTGTTTTTAATATCATTATAATTTAATCTTTCAATATTAATGCATTATTTTGTATTGATGGTTTCTATCTTAATTTTTTTTATCTCTTTGTTATGATTTTATTTCTCCTACAGGAGTTTTTTTTTATTTTATATTTTTTCTGATAGTTTAATTGATTTGGCTTATTTTGTTATTTACTTAACATTATGATAGCTTGATACATTTTTTTTAGTAAGAATAAATTAATTGAGTCTAGTATTGTTATTTTGTTAATAATGATTTCTTTAGCATGATTTTTTTCTTTTTTGTACATCAATTTTTAATTATATTTTGAAATATTGTTGATTCCCATTTTTTTTTTTTATACTTTGGTGGAGATACCTGAACAAATTATTACTGACTTTTTATACTTTATTTGCCTTTATTATTAGGTATTCTTTATATTAATTTATATAATAGTTCCTCGGATTTTTTGTTTCTTTCATTTGATAACATAAATATATTTTATAATATCTATAATTATGCCATTCTTGTTTAAGATCTTACTTTTGAAATTATTGTCTGCTTGAAACTTTTTTGAATCAGAGTATAAAATTAAATTGAAGTAATCAGAAAAACATTTTCTTATGATAATTAAACGTTTCAGGTCAAAAATGAAGACCTCAGAAGGACAGTAACGGTGTGTACTTCTAGAAATATTTCAATGCCGATTTCCAATCATACGAGAGGTGCAGGTGATGTGCAGTGTTTTGATTTGAAAGGATCAGATGCCCATGACTTTTATATAAGCCAGGATTTCTGTACCTCCTCTCATGCAATCGATTGTAGCCCTGTTTACTTTTCTGTTGGAACAAATGATGCATCTTCGACTCAATTGACATCTCCTTCTTGTACAGGTAACGATTCAATATGATATTAATGAATTATTTGACATTAATCTTTCAATTTTTATAAATTAAAAATATCTTTCAGAGTGTATCATATGACTTTGAGTTATCATCATCCTACTTTGAGTTAACATTAATCCTTGCTTATTGAAAATTTCTTTATTAGGCACGATAGCAAACCTTACCATAGGTCCTAACCGTAGCTCAGGGGTTAGGCACTATTCTATCAATCTGAGGTCTGCAGGCGATGCCGTTAAAATCCGGCCTTGGGGCGTTGACTTTTTCATTAAGTGACAGTTCCACAAAATGAAAAACTTGACCCCCAACCATGGTTAGAATAGGTTGGTCACCTGTAGATAACCAGGCGAACGTCACCTTCGACATGAATTGCCTTAAATTAAAAATAAAAAAACCTTACCCTAATTATATTACCATTTTTAGATTAGTAAAAAAATAATTATTACTATGTTTTCGTGTTGGGGATATATGTTGGGTGGTAAGTAGAAGTTGTGTGATGTGCACCCAGATTTTTTCAGCAGGATTTATTGTTTTTGGGGAGTTTAAATACTTTATTTGATAAAGGAAATCAAACTTAAATAATGAGTAGATATGGTATCAGTTAATTTTATTATCCTTTTTTTTTGTTTTTCATATTTCACAATGAATGAAATAACTAGTGGTAGTAATTATAATTATAATTATACTACTTTAGTTATTTATTATATTATTCAATTTATTTTTTGAATTTCAGATCCTGGCTGCAAATATCCGGACATGACAAAGTATTCGATCATGCACCAAGGCCTTGGTTGCTATAGTTCTTCCTGTCACCTCATTGCAACACCTTTTCTAATTCTCTTAATGATTTTAATGAAATTTACCTTATAAAAAAGTACAAAATAAAAATATGAAAAAAAAATTCAACAATTAAATCTTAATATGAAACTGAACCTTGTGGTAGTTATTGTTGATTGAATTAAGTAAATAAACCCAGATGTTGATAAAATTAGATTTTGGTAAAGCAATGAATCTTAAATAATATATATGAAAAAAATGAATGTGTGCCAGAAGGGATACTTGATAAAATCTAATAAATTAAAAAAAAATATAATTATCTAATTTTCAACTATTTTTCTATTCCATAAAGTAAATAAAAAAGACAATTTTAAATTAAGTTTTTTTTTTTTTTTATAAAAATTTATTAATATTGAAGATTGTTAGTTCATCTATTATTATTTATGATTTAAATGTAATTATTTCTATGAAATAAACCTGATATTGTAACAGTAACACACTTGTAGGCCAAAAGATACACTTGAAAAAAAATTTGTTATCCATACAATAAATTTTTATATAGACATTCTGAGATGCAAGACCAACAGAGAATATTCTGAGATGAAACCAAATAGTTTTTATTGTGCTGTTTTCATTATTTATTAATTTTTTTTCATAATTTTCAGGCTTATTTACTCTTAACATAACATTTATATAATAGGGATTAGTAAGTATTGAGTAATTATGATTAAATTGTGTTTGTATTTTATTTTTAAATTCTTCAGTGTAAAACACATTAACATTCAACTTATTAGAAAATAAATAAATTTTGTTGTGATCAAGATCGCTCAGATAAATTTCAACTGAATGATCAAGAAATAACTTTTTATTCTTGAACAGAAATATCATTGTAAATGATGAATAAATATCAATTTTTGTTAAGCAAACACCGCCCAGTTCTATTTAATTAAAGTTTAAAACTGAGATCAATTTTGTTAGAAGTATTTGAATAAATTTATCAATATTGGTATTAAAGAATATTGAATTTTCATTATCGAAAATATTAAATTTATGAACTAAACAAAGTGACTTAATAGTACAACACATTCCATTTATATAATTCATTATGTTTTTATGTATATGAATTTAAGTTATATATTATGTTCATTAAGTAATAAAACAATAAATATATATATTATAAATGAGGAAAATGTAGTATAATAAATGTAAGTGGTTATTTTTATTTCTTTTAACTGATGTTTATAATTTTGTAAAATATATAATAATAAATAAACATTTTATAAATATATTATTTACTACCTGAATTACACAAACAAAGTAATTTCGAACTAGTGGCAATTTTAGTTTGTTTAATTTTAATTTGGCAGTTCAATCTTGCATTTCATTAATATTTGATTACAAATATTAATAGATTAAAATTTTCCATTGTTATAAAAAGCTAATCTAATTGGAATGGATAAGCTGTGATTCTTACTTCATTGTTCATTGAATTTCATCATTATTATTTTAAGCCAGTAAAAATTTAAAATAAGCAAATAAAATAAAATAAAATAAATGAGTACTTTCATTCACTATATCTAATTATATAAAATGAAAACTTATTTAGTAAGAACTTATAACATTAAGAAGATATAAATAGATATGGTTTTGAGTAAAGACCATATGACTAAGATAAATAGAAAATTTTTGCACAGTCTTCGAATTATGCAGTAACATGACAATATAGGAAGTACCTCATGACGGAATGATAACCCCGAAATGTTGTTTATGGATCAATAAATAAATAAATTTAAGTAAGGAAGAGTATATTCATTCACTACATCTAATATAGATATAGAAATATATAGAATATAATCTTTGTTATTTGATTATTTTTAAAAGGAGTATTTGAAATGAAGTGATCAGGGAGCGTATAGTAAATTTCAAGAAACATTCTACCTTACATATCAGATCTCTAAAACCATTTGAAAATAAAATTTGTTCATCTTTGACAAATTCAAATGATTTTTTTGGCACCTAGTGGAAATAGTTTCAAATTGTGACCAAGAAATGAATAAATGTTTGTAAATTCTTAAGAATAATTTTATTGATTTGACTGGATCTAAAACAAATTAATCAATTTCTCATTACAACTTTTTTGCACAGTTTTAAATGAAAGTGGCAAGAAGGTAATGAAAAAAAGTGTTGACAAAATAAACTGCTTATCTTTTATTTACTTTGGAATTAAAACAAGAAAATTCATCCTATTGTACCGAAATATGTTTTCCGGGTTTCTCTACAGACCTTGTAGATCTTTGGCCCCTGAATCAGCCTTCTCCACCCATGCCTGTCTGTCTTGGGCGACTGCTTTCCAGTTTGCTAAAACTCTTTCGCATCTTTGTCGATACTGTCTATCCGTCTGGTTTTTGGCCTCCCACTTCATCTCTTGCCATCTATACTGGCATTCATTCTTGTATAGAGGTGTCATGATAGATTGCTTCGAGTCACGTGTCCCGCCCATCTTAATCTCCCTGCCTTCAAATCATGAGATATTGACTGACCAGCCTCTGCAAGCATTTCATTATTAGTTCTTCTCCATGTGTTAATGCTCTGATCCCAGATTGCTTGCAATGTAATATAATATATAAATTATTATATACCAATCGTTCTGTTT
>NW_027109825.1:880329-911865 GCF_000696795.3 Halyomorpha halys
CCTGCAAAGTGGGGCGAAACGTCGGAAAATAAATAGTTGTAAACTATTTTTGTTTCTCTTTTGACCGCAACCCTGACCATCTTCTTATATATAAATTATTATATTTTAGAATTATATATTTTTAAAATTTATCATTTTAACCTTTAGAAATAATTAGTTACTAGACAAAAATGAAGAACAAGTTTTTTTTAGCTTTTAATTATTTTGGGTTAAAAAATAAAATATATTGTAAAAGAGGTTCTCTGTAGCAGAGGGTGTTTGGAATTTTACCTTTAATAAACTATCAAACTCTATATCACAGTAAAATCACAACATACCTTTTATATAGTTCATAAAAGTTGAAAAAATGTCATTTTTTTATTCTGAAATAGACATCTCAAAAATTTGCCGGCTACAACAATTGCCAAATTTTATTAAATAAATTTAAAAATGCACATCTTAAGGCAAATTTAATTACAATTAAGATGGTATCAAAATTATTTTTCTGTGGCTTCGTAAGGTTTTTTTTTTTTTTTTCAGATAAATGTTCATTTTCAACCACTGTGAAGTTTCCAATGCATTTTTACGTTTACCACTAAATGTAAACAGAATTCCAAGAGAATCTGGACAAATACTTCAATAATACTTTTAAAAACATGGGAAAAATTGCAATAAGCCTTATCTTTAATAAAATTGTCCATTTTCAATGAATTTTTTTTCTGTATTGTTGAGAATTATGTTGTGGAATTTGGGGAGAGATTTATAAAGAAAGACAAAGAGTGTATGTTTCCACTAATAGATGCCACAACATTCTTCCTCAAAACAAAGGTTTCCTGTCAGAGGAGCAGTGTCGCTATCTACTTTTTTATTTACAATATTTACAAACTAAATAATAATACTAGTTTTCTACAACAAATTGGAATACAATTCACAAAACTACATTCAATTGAAAAACAAAAATTGGGTTATATGCAAATTATGTTCAGTTTTCATCATAATATTCTTTCTAGAGGACTTAAGTAGTTTATTATTTAACTTCTTCAGGTTAATATTTAAAAAATAACCATGAATCCAAAGTAAAAATCTTGGTTAAAATATATACTATTTATTATACTGAAGAGAATTAGATGTAGACATATCGGTAAATAATAGAAGGGAAAAAATTAATAATATTAAAAAAACGAAAATATAGAAAATGAAAAATTAAAAAAAACTAAAGCAATGAGAATAAAAAAATTATGTACTACTATAATGTATTTTAATATTTACTGTCTATGCCTGTTTACTATAAGTATAAGAAATAATAGTCCTACTAGTTTCAGCATGATGTGTGTATAGTAACCAAAGATGGGCAAAAATTAGCTATAGATGAAAATAATAGCTAAAATTGCCATGGATATAACCCTTATTCATGAATGAATCATTGATAAATAAATATTGTATCCATTGCAATTTTAGCTATTAGTTTCATAGTTGCCCAACTCTGGTAGTAACCTAATGCAGTTGGGTGGAACTACTTTTTTAATAAAAGATTTCTCTCTAGTCCGATTAATTGGTTTAATTTAGATGATTTTAGTTTTTATTTAGTGGAGAAATCAATATTTTTTCAAAAGAGTGGCTATAATATTCCAGGAGATGTTTAGTTTTTGAGTTTCTAATCTTTTTTTTTTTTGTTTTAGGAACTATTTTTTTTTTTTAACACAAATTTTTATTTCAACTTCAGCATAAATAAATGTCCGTCAGACCCACCTGTCATGATATGGGTTCATAATTGGTTTTAAATGCGAAGCCAAGGTGTTGTCCTAGAATGTTTGAGAATGAAACAGTAAAATTGATTTAAAATGAAAATAAATTATTAGAGTTGAGACCTCACTATTAGTTTGAAATTCATCAAATTATATAATTTTATTTTACTATTTGAAATTATCATTATTAATCTAATTACTTATTAATAATGAAATATCAGTCTGGTTAATATTGATCTAATATTATTCCAATTAAATAAATATAATAATTATTGATTTAATTAAGATGCATTAATGTAATAATTACTAATTTAAAATTATTAATATAATAAATATTTTAATCTAATCTGATTAATATTGTTTTGAATTATTGTAATTAATTTAATAATAACAAAGTGGTATCATTAAAATAATTAAACTTATCACTAATCTAACTATAGTTTTAAAAGTTTTTGAAATAAAAGATTAAAATATTAATAATTCTTACTTTTTTTTTTTTTTGATACCATAAAATTAGTTCAAATATATGCGCTTTATGTGCTTATTAATCTAAAATAATTAAATGATAGCATTTTGTTAGGAAAATGAAATTAAATGCAAAGCTTAATAGCTATTCCCTGATTGGTGGAGGTGAAGATAGTAGTGTGTACAGCAAAGCAAACACTATCTTATCTCACACCTTTCAGTCCTATAGCTAGAGCTAATTAATAAACACGATGACCTCATATTTAATCAAATTGACGTTCTTCATAGTAATTTCACTTAAAGGTAATTGGTTACATGATTCAATTATACTTTTATTTATAGAAATAAATTCAAAAATTCATGTTATAATTTTAAGGTACTCAACTTCAAAAGCATACTATTCCAAAAGACTTAGTAAAATGTTATGAAAATACTTTACTTTATCCAATGACGATGGATATTTTTATAGAAATAATCAGGAAAATTGAGACGCATCCATATTTCTTAAATGATATGAGAACGTTTTCTAGTACTTTATTTCACAGGTAATAATTATTATAGGCCATTTAAAGGAAAGTTAAAAGATATTTAGATATAAGTCTAATTAAATAACATTATTCCTTTTTAGATTCAGTCGTGATGGGATAGAGAAAGACAGGGATTTTGTAAACTCAGAAGAGAACACTATTCCGTACACAACAACAGGGTTTCAGTCTTTCAAGTTCCATCTATTGTCTCATTACCTGTTACCGCAACCCCTGAACAATATTCCTGATGACGCTATAACATTAGAAGAGTGGGTATGGGATTATCAACTGTAATAATAATTCTAAATAGGATCTGATAAAGAGAGTTTTCAGATTAACTTCTTTTGGCATTCTAGGAATAAACTTCAAATAACTATAAATGCTATAAAATGAAGAACCAGGGAGTAAAATAGGTGTTACTTGTTTTTTATATTGAGTTATTGAAAATTTTCATTCTTCAAGGAAATTACGATAAAAAAAAAAATAAATTCAGTGAGAAAAATCTAATTTTTGTTTTTTATTTTAACTTACTGGAAGAATGCAGCTTTTCATTCTGAATTCATTGGTACTAGTAACTCAATAAAAAAAAAAAGTGATGCCTAGTTTTTACCCCTAACCTTAAAATATTTATTTGAGAAATAATTCATCTTGAAAATAACATGCATTATAAATATTTTTGTTTGAAATTCATAATTTGAAGTAAAAATTAAAGGAAAATTTAAGCATTATGTCTGACTATGATAATTAATATTTTTTTTATACTTCATCAGAAAATAAAAAAAAAAATACAAAGAGATGCAATTTAAGGGATTTTGTATCATCAATAATGATCAAAACAATTTACTTCATAACATTATTATGACTCATAAAAAGAGAATTTAAATAGCTTCATTAAAAAAAAAAAAGATTCTCAAATGAATAAAAATTAAATCTATATAACTGTTTAGAGTTTATTTATCTATAACGTCAATTTCGGTATGTAATTATTGTTGACAAATATTGGGTATGAACTTTGTATTTTTATTTAGAACAAATATAAGTATATGAATATTTCATTTGAAAGAATGACTAACTCCATAAAATCACCCTTTCTAATTTCAATATTGATTCTATGATAGCAATGAATAAATTGCTAAGAAGAAAAAGGGTAAATTTTAATAAACTGTCATACTTTTCAAAAGAATGAGTATTTCAGTTGACAGGGTGACTAACAATACAAAAACCAGTCTTTGTATTCCCAATGTTGATTCTATGACAATGCAGCATTGAATGAATAGTTAAGAACAGAATGCAAATTTTATTTAATTTTTATATTCCTGCTAAGTTTTTGCAAAAGCAAAAAAATAAAAAAGAATTTTGTGAAATGAATTATTAAAAGTACTTTTATGAGAACTGTTTAAATTGCAATTGGTCCTTCTGTCAACTGGAAGGTAAATTTTTAAGGGCATTCTAAATATCTATTCTGATCTTTGTTTATTATTATTTTTTTTTTTTTGGCAAGATGATAAACCCAATGGATTTTGATATTTAAAAATATAAGTATTATTTTTTACTTGCTTAATATTATTAATAACTAATTGAAGGAAAAAACAAAATAAGTTGAAGCAAAGACCAAACCATTATATTTTTTATGTTAAACTTTGTATTTCAAAATATTATGTAGTATACTGACTAATATCACTGTTTTCCTTTAATAGTGGGACATATAACAAAAAAAAATTATTTTTTCTTTGTACTTGACATATCGATGCCCCAGTTCAACAGTGTAACATCTCAAAAAATGGTTATTTTGAGATATGCATATAACCTTCGCAATAAGAGTAAGATCTATACAGTAAAGCATAGAATCATAGTAAAACATTTGTTATAAAATCTAAGTAAAGAAAATATTTCGAGATATTAGAATTTTAAACTGTATAGATCTTATCCTTATTGCTAACATTACATCCATATCTCAAAAGAACCATTTTATGAGACGCTACAAGAAACCTAGACTAAGGTTACTATCTTATGAATATGTCTAAATCAAAATTAAAACAAAGCTTTTTATTATTATTATTATACTATGATTGGTAGAAAAAAATACTGTCATTATAAAAGTGGATAATTACGAATTTGGCAAATCAAACTGGCCAGTTAATACCTCCAAATTTGGAAATTGGTTCTGTATTAATTTTAGACAGAAACCAAAATATACAGAAGGTAGCCTCAAAAAATAGAACAAAGGAAAAAATAGGCAAGAATTCGTTTAAATAAGTGAAATTAAAAGGCATTTTCTATTTCAATAAAACTTTATTAAATTTATTTTCAGGACTTTATTTTATACCCTTTATTCACTTCTTTATTCTTTATATTAACCAAACAACATTTTGGGCTCCTCATTATCAAAAAAACATTTTTTATATATTCCAAATTGAATACAAATCCTATTTTTTAAAACCTTATTATTATTTTTTTTTTATTTCATTTCATTTCTATGTCTTTTTGTGTATCTACTGAAATTTGGATATACAAATGAACATAAAGAAAAAATTAAAATTCAAAAGGCAAACATTTTTTTTGGAAAACAGCACTAATAAAAAACAAAATAATAATTTTTTTTATATATATGATAGGACTTATATTAAATTTGGAATATAAAAAAACTAATTTTCAATTTAAAATTACATATGTACACAAATAAATAATAAGAACTTGATAATGGGCAGAAGAGCCCAAACTTTTGTTCAGATAATATAAAGAATAAGGAAGTGGATAAAGGGTGTAAAATTAAGTCTTGCAAAGAAATATAATACATTTTTAACAAATAAACTCCTTTGAAACTTAATTCATAGGATTACAGCTAATTATTTATATTTAATACTGAATACATAATGGAATAACAAGTACTAGGGTATGTAGGTAAAGAAAGATGGAAGAATAAACAAAAAGATATGAGTAGAAATATAAAAGAATAGAGAATCTACTATTGGAACTGATACGGGGAACTAATGAGCATGGTGGACCTTTTTTGCCAACGCTTGACACCTACCGAAAGGTTTCTGTAATATACTGACCAGCGGGGAAGTTCCAAGATTCATTTCTCGGAACCCCAGAGAAATAAATATTAACGAGTAGAAATCAAACCCCCAATGTTTAGAATCAGACACCCTGAAATCAATATGCTCGGCCATAATGGCATCATTGCATCTGTTAGCAAATTATTGATGTAAAAATAGTCAAAACTCAAGTTAAAAAGACAAAAATTGTTCTATATGAAAGTATTTCCTTATAATATTGTATGCGTTGATATATGAGAAGTGGGAGAAAACAAGGAGATATTGGTTTCATAATAAAGACATTTATTATGCTTAGAGCTAAATTGGCTCTATCCATCCTTCTGATGGCAGTATTTCCTAACTTCCTTTCTATTCTAAGTAATTAGTACCCAGCGCTCCTCCTATATCCTAGAAAACCTACAATTGAAATTATAAGTCCAATCCTGTACTACCAGATACTCGTTTATCTGACATCTACCCACCATGTCACCAAACTGCTGCATTTGATAAATCACTTTAAATCATAGCTGGATATCACTGGAACTCCATTCCCTCTAACATATGTCATGTACCAACCCTTAATTTTTACTTCATCAATCTAATCCAATATTACAATAGTACAGATATTTTGTAACTACCTTTTTGTTTTGTTTTTTATGTATTTAGTCATTTAATTTTTAATTTTTTTTTTCTTCTCTATATTTAAAATTATTTATATACAATTTTAATATAAGTTATAATTAAGTGTGGCCACACTGTTTTTTGACCAATATATATTGTAAAATTAAAATTACCTTTGTAATTGTTTTAAAGGGACCTAGTCCCGGATAAACTATTTTTCATTTATGAAGAATTAAGATCACATTGGTGTAAATAATGCAAGTTTCTGCCTTTGCTACATTTTAAAACCAAATTTGTAACCAAAATAATTCTTAATGCTAATTTCATGCATATATCATAATAAACCTTATTATATAGCCAAAATTCAAATAATAAAATCATTTTATTCAGCCTGTTTACAATTTTGATAGTCATAATAAGTTTATGATAAGATTATTTTGTTGACAGTGTACCCTCCATTTCATGCTGTCCAGTAGTGTGGATATTTGGGAAAGAGGAGATGAAAACTTAGTTTGTCCTCAAAGTTTCAAAAATCAGAAGTAAGATTAAAATTTCAACCATATTATACTGACCATAAGGGAATTGGAAGGAGATGGTCTGGTTTATGATAAAAAAAAAATTATGAAATAGTTTCAATTATCTATCAATAGCCAACATTTGGGGCTTTCAGACCCACAGGATTGACTCTAAGGTAAAAGAATAAATAATTATCTATCACAGTCGGATTCGAACCTGGGTCCTTAGAGTTAGTAGCACAATGCTTTACCATTGAGCTACTCCCCTCCCATAATATAATATATAATTAGGTATAATTAATACAATAATATAAATACAAAAACGATATATAGATACAACTAAAAGTTCCTTATAAATTACTACGTTAGTTAACATTTCTTCTTGGTCAATTAATAGATATGTTCGGTAATATATACTCTTTTTTATAAGTTCATTATTGATTACTGTGGCGGTTAATGAATCTTTTTTGAATTCATCTCTATCTTCCTTGTTATTTTTTATGTTTGCTTACATGGATGTCTTTTTATACCTCCACCTTGATATCGGTTTTATTCATATACTCTTATACTCTGCATGTTATTCTTGAAAGTAACCTAGCACATCTCCTTCTAATTTAAATATGGATATATTGAGGGCAATCAAATCTACTTAAACCGTTTCAAAATCATATTTAATCTTTTAAAAACGAATATAGTTCATTCTAAATCACTCGTAACACTTCCTAATACATTATATCCTCAATGCAATAATAAAATAACTTAAAAAACCTAATTTTAAGATTAAATGAGTTTTATAAATTTTTATTTAATCTGTGTCCCATGGTTTTGAATATGTTAAATCTGAATAATACAAGCCATATGAATGGTAAGTAAATTACCAAGTGCATCTATTTAACTGAATAACAATTGATTTGTTAAAAGTAACACTTGATTCTGAACAGGTTTAAATAGTTTTATTAAAAATATTGTTCTCAAAATATTAAAAAAATTTAATTGATTTTTATTTGTTTCCAAGTACTTCATTGATTCACAACAGAAGAAAAAGTGCTTGCCCGATCGAAAAAGGAGTAGTGAGAACAAAAGGTTTTGGAACGGTGAGTTTAAACCATGTGATTTCTGGAATAGCAGCTGCTCTGCAACCATTACAAGTCCTACCATATCAGATGCTAGACACCAATATGAATAACAACAGTTACGAAGAGAATATGCACATTGATAATAAATGGGTTTCTACATTTGCAGGTGAAAAATGTGAATAAAATTTATAATTCTGTTTTACTCAAGCATAAAATAATTTTTATTTTTAGGAAATGGAATCTATGTGATTATTTGTATGGTTAAACTTCTACATATCAGATACCCACAGGAAAGTTGATTTTGTCTGTTATAAAAGTGCAATAAAATAAAAATAAAAATATTTTTTTTAGGAGATCTGGCTGAAATGCTAATTATTCAGAAGCCCATCATAAAAAAAGATTATTTTTTTGGACCAGGAGGAAATTGGAATGATATCAGGTTGCCAGTCCATTATTATTTCAATGCAGACAATGAAGTTATTGAAAGAGAACTCTGGCAGTTTACTGATGCAGAGATTATGGGTGCTATAGACGGTATGTATTAATGGAGCCATTCAAAGCCAAAGTGGTGTAACTTCACTAAACACTATTTTGATACATTAAGACTTAATATTAAGAACAGAAACTGAACATTTCAGAATACTACCAAACAAATTTTTCCCCACTGCCATTTATTCAAAATTGATTGTTTTAGCTCATCCAGATTGTTCATACACTTCTCTGCTCTTTATATGAGTTTTAAACATAGCCTAGATTTGTATGCAGCAAAAGCTCCCAGTATATGCCGTATCATATGCAAGTCCTGTAAAATATGCAATATAATAGCTAAAATGTACTAATATGCCTAAGTAAACAAATTAATAGGAGAAGGGATTAAAAATTAAGCAAAACTGATTTCTACTTTTTTTTTCATAAACTAAGATATGTAAATATTTAAAATGGCTAATAAACTAAACAATTAAAAAGATTACAACACTTTTTATAGACTAAAATATCAAAATAATAAAAACTTACTAAAAGCAACATAAAACAACAGCAATAATTAGATTTAAAAAATTTACAGTATTAAAACAATAAATAAATCAAACATAAATTATTATAAAAATAATAACATACAAGAAAGATAAAATATGTCAGTGTATAAAAAACATAATGTGGGACAATGCTTAAAATATAAAATTAATTGGAATTTAAAATTATTAATACAAGATATGATAGCATTTAAAAAGTAACTGAAAAGATGGACAAAATAAATATAACACAAATGAATTAGTCAGCAATATCTTTCTGCTTTAAAATTTATTACATGATACATTTCTAAATTTGAATATGTAAATTCTAAATTTAAATGTAGAAAATTGGTTTTATTATTTAATTTGTTACTAAAATTGTTAATTTGTAACCTATAGTCTCTTTAGTGCAACATATACTTTTGTTCTTTATTATAAAACCCTCCCAGATCCACAACAATTTTTGTCATTTAAAGTTTTTTTATAATTGGGGAATGATAATTGTTGATATCAGAACAATAGTTGCTATAAATGATTTCTCCATCAGTGTAAAAACTATTTCATCTTTAGTACTGTCAATCCAATATTTCAATTTTGAACTAAATAATATACTTACTTTTGGTATTTTACAAATAATAAATATTAGCACTTGTAAGGAAAGTAAGCAACAAGCTAAACTTAGAGCACAGTGTAATGTTTAAAAAGGGCATAAAGAACGAATGGAATCCAGGGAAATGAAATAAAAAATCCATACCTATTGTCAGAAATATATTAAGGTAGCATTTATTATATTGTTGTATTACTAATTTAATCAATATTAACCTTCTTGTAATTTGGAATTCCGTCTTTATTTTCGCATTATAATTTATTATTTCTATTTATTTATTTTTTTATTCAACTTAAATAACCCAAAAATACAAATATCTCCATTCATCATCAAACATACAAAATAAAACTTGGCTAATTGTATCTTCTTATATTGATTCATAAAGATTTTTGATCAGCGGTTAAAAAAGAAACAAAATATCTAAATGCATAAAAATCCAGGTCTTGGTTATAAGCTCTAATGTGCTGTTGTTATTTAATAATTTAAACAATTTTTAAAATTCAATAGACAAAAATAAATATATTTTAGGGTTTGTAAATTTCTATTGGTCTACTCTAAAAATCAAATGTTCTGGAGGCAGTACCATGTTGCTTTCATTTTTCTGACTGGATATATAAAATAAAGGGATTTCAGATTGTTTGAATTTTTTCCTTGGCACCAAAGCCCATCGGATGAGTTGTGTAAATGTCATTTTCAATGCATAATGACCAAAAAGATTTTGATCGAATTGTAGAAAGATCAGTTTGGATACCAACAGATGAATAATACTGCTCTTTGCATAATTTTGTCCTGCCGTCTGTGCAGTTACTTCGGAAGCTAGCTCTTACACAACTATTCTGATAAGTAGTTTTAAATGTTCAGAATTCATTTATAGCTTTAAACTCAGATTTTATAACAAGTAGAATTACATTATTTTAGCTTTCAAAGACCAATTAATTAATAATTAATAAATTAAACTATTGAATTATAACAATTTACAATTTTTATTGATTTTCATGGACACAGGAATGATATTAGCTCATGAAGCAATGTCATGGTCTCAATCCAGGCGGATCTTGCAACTATCACAGCTACTTGAATCTTATTATACTAATAGATACACTAACCATTTACATAAGTCACATGCTAGCAAGAGGAAGTTGTTTTTCAACCAAATTATGGAGAAAAGTTTTACAATTGTTGAACAAGTAAGTCTTATTAAATACAATGTTATTGTTATTTTTTTTTAAATTGCTATCAAAATATCTTGAAAAATAAGTCCAATTATATTTTAAATGATTTTTGAAAAAAATTATTAGTCGATTGGTTGAAAATAGTTTTATTTATTTTTGGCACGGTGGTTGTACAAGAACCTGAGTCTTCATTCACTCCTATCCCGGAAAAGCATCCACCATCTTCTGCTTCCTATGTTTTTCAATATGTCCTCTACCACAAGTGTGGTCTTCATATACCACATCTTTTAACAGGTCAGTCTTCGAGTGATTTCTTTATATGACCCTGCCATCTGATTTGGTTTATTATAACACCAATTATGTTTCTCGTACATCAGGCTCAACACCTCAGTAATTTGAATTGTCTATTTCCATGTTCACACACTGGGATAAATATTCTGTGCAAAAAGCATCTCTCCCAAGCAAGCAACCTGCTTTCAGACACCTTACATATTGCCCAGGTCCCAGAACCAAAGGTGACAACAGATCTTGATCCTGTGAAACAGGGCCCTATAATTTGGAATTTTTAGCATTGGAAAGGATTATTTATTCCCAGAAGTCATCCTTGCATTCAGTTCCTTCAACATTTTATTATTTTTACATCAAAATACTCAAAGGTTTCAACCACTTCCTGATTTCCTATTTTGATATATACGTCCTCTAAACATGGTTTTCTTGAAATAAACATCTAAAAATTTTATACTTCTTTTTCATTTATCAGAAGAAATAGTTTTGAATCCAACAATTTTCAAACATAAATAATCATAAACATAAATTCTTCCTTCAGAAAGACTGTTTGAAAGGTACTGGCCTCTTGCGGTGGTTATTGAAACTACTAAATTCTACATTTCTGGATTTGCTCTTCTGCTACCTTTGAGCACTTAGTCGAACTATTGTTTTAACATTCTTGAAATTCTTTGTCATTTTATCGACTTTGGTTTTGTTTTATTGAACGGAATTAAAAAAGTGTGTGCATTTATTTTTTCAAGCATTTTCTAAGTTAGTTATTACTTACTAGGAATTTATAGTTATACATTCCTTTATGCTTTTATTAAATTTTATTTTGTTTTACTGATTTTCATCTTCTATGACACCAAATCTTTCTTTTGTTTGTATTTGAAATGTAGATATGTTTATTGTATACAAATTATTCACATATAATTTATAGTTTAAGCCACTTTTTTAATGTTGGTTGATTTAATTAATTTTTATTTTTAAAAGACTTCTCTACTCACTTTAAATAAATATTTGAAGCTAAGATAATCCCAGTATAATTTTGAGGTTCTCTTCTGATAGGTTCTTTTCTTCCATTAATTCCATGGCACTATATCACCTTAGCTGGACTGATATCAACACCTTATAATGCCACAAGGCAACCAAAGGGAGAAAACTCAGTAAAAGCATATATAATACATTTCAAGTACTGTGTATGTATGATGTTCTCATTTATTTTAATGAAGGGTACAAAAAAAAAGGTTCTCTTCTCATATATCTATATATCATGTATCTATCTATCTATCTATCTATCTATATATGTATAAATAGTATTCACTTTTTTCAATTGTCCTCATTTCTAGGTACAAAGTTTTTCTCACATCTTGGCTGCTAATATGCCTAATTATATATCCAATAAATCGATCATTAATCCTGAAAGTGAACGACTAATGGGCCAGTTCTACAATTATGCCTGTACGTTTACATTATAATTATTTTATAAAGTTACAAGTGATAAAAACATTTGAAAATCAAATCATGATTTATTCATTTCAGCATCTTTATTAATAAGACAAGAACAATTTCATGAAGAAATTCATACAAAAATGAAGATTAGAATGAATGTGATTTACGACAATACTTGGTCTGAATATGAAACATTAACATTTTTATTGTAAGTAATATTATTATATAATTAAAATAGAATAAACTATTTATTAATATTTTATTTTCTAATCTGAATAAGACTCTTCTTGAGGGATTATTTTATTTGAGAGGACATAACTCCCTTTTCTCCCACAACTTTATTTTTATTAGTAGAATCCACTGACAATGTTTTTTATAAAATTTAAGTTGATTTTCATAGCTTTATTTAATTATTTTAATTAACTTGATAAATATCAATCACAAAGATTGAGGAAAAACCATTTGGACCACGTTACACCCATAATTTTTTAATATATAACAATAAAATAATAAATTAATAATAATTTAAAATGGTATCATACCATTATAATGAAACATCAAATTTACTAGATGTATATGGATTATGTAAATACAGTTGTAAATGTCAATAAATAAATTTAAAAAAACTTAATTTAAATTTTAAAAAACAAATGAAATAAATAAAATTTTGTACTCAGATGTGTTTATTAAGTAATGTTTCCATAGCAACCAAATAAAATCAGAATAACCATGGTAACAAGCAACACCTTATGATTAAAATAAAATAATAAAAATATTAATACATGTATATATATATAGTTCCCTAATTCAACAGCCATTTTTAAACATAATCCTCTTCACCCCAGCCATATTATTAAAATATATTTTCATGTATAAAACTCATGGAAGTATTTGCAGCAATTATTTAAAAAAAATTGTTCTCTTCTCTTATTCTCAGCTGTATTTAATAGGTCATCAAAGTTCCGACTTTTCTGTATAAAATATATAAATTAATAATATATACAAGATTCATTTTATGAATAATGTGTTTAATTATAAAAATAAAAATGGCTTTATTTAAATAATTAAGCCATAGATAAACGAGAAAATATCCATCTGTTGAAACCTGTGTTGAATTTTAGCTAAAACACATAAATAATAATACTTAAAAAAAAAAATGTTATAAGCTTTAAAAAATAAACAATTCAATAATTTAAAACAATAATGTTGTATTTATCTTAAAAGAGAAACAAAACAATAATATCAAACTTATAACAAACTTTTTTTTTTGTTTCCGATCCCTCTAAAACAGAAAAACATTAAATTAATAGGTTGCACTACATATGGTTACATAATTCAAATTGAATATTACCTTTTTCTACCAATAGTACTTGAAGGTATACGGTGAAATACTTATCCTGTTTTTTTATGGGTCCGTTCCATATGAATTCTACCAGATAATATCTGGAGGTGAGGGGCCTCCTCATGTTGATTACATAACAAACTGTTAACCAACTTAGCTCTTTCGAGTTTAGCTGTACTACATGGTTGCTAAGAGCTCTCCTCTAATTAGAGCCTTTTAATAAAAAGATTCATTTCAATTCTGTTATTATTAAAATTATATAAGCTAAAAGGTTTTTAAAATTAAATTGTATTTAGATCTCTAGCAACACATGTAGATTGTCATTTTTTCCATTTTTATCTGTGTTTCAATTGTACTAACATTGTTCACAATAAGACTTCTATTGGTTAACAGTGCACCCAGTTGGATTTATTATTTAACTATGTTTATTTGCAATATGGAGGTGGAGTGCCTTACTTGTTTACTTTACTTAGGAGTTTGGCATATGCTACACTCAAATTTTTTGTGATTATTGTCTGATTTATAATTTATAGAATTATATGGTTGATTTTATTATATGGTATTTTAACTTCTTGTAAATAAAAAATTCAGTCCTTTTTTTTTTAGCATGATGTAATAATCATTAATCTGTTGATATATTGTCTAATTTCCACATAATATATTCCAGGACAGTTTATTTTATAAATCACATCCACATTTTTATTTAATTAATAGTTCTCAATAAAGAACATTTTAATAAAGAAGATAGTTTCACTAAACCCGACTAAATAATATTAAAAATCTTCCAGTTATAGAACCTAAATTATAAAATTAAATACTTCTTAAAAAAATCAAATGTTTAAAACAAGTTATTAACATCCACTATAGTTATCCTAACTATAAATATATATAAATTAGAACGAACTGGCTGAAATGAAATATTACAGCGAATTTGCCTATATTTTAATACAGGTAGCAAATAATTTATAAAACAATGAAGTGAAGGGATCAACTTTTAATATTTATCATTTATATATTTTGTAGTATTAGTTCTTATTAGATTCAACTATATTTTTCTGCACGGATGCAAAGGCACAATTTTAGCAATCCAAAGAAAGAATTTCTTCGCAGCAAGGTTTGGAACAGTTTCACTCAGACTCTTGAATAGTTATTTTGATAAACAAACAACAGCCCACTTCAAAAACTAAAATTAAAGTTTTACCAATGGCCATCAGTATAGTGCCAACTGACTTGTAGGCATCGTACCTTTATAGAATTACAATGTCAAATCATTTTCTTTTATTTTCTCAAAGAAAATTGGCAACTGAAACAGATTTACAAGAATATATTTTATACAATTTTTATTTAATAATGTATTTAAAAATAAATTATTTATGGTTAAGGGAATTAGCTGGAAGGATTGATGTATCATATCATGGAAGCAGTATAACAGTAATTGCGGGTGATATTGGAAACATTATAGTAAAAGACTGTAAATCAATTGGAGAATTATATTATAACTGGAAGACATATGTCCACGGTAATGTTAACATTAACAATGCTAATTTAACTAAGATAATTAACTTTTTTAAACACTTAATCAATTATAGACAGAGGGACAATGCTTCTTCCTGAGATTTTAACTAAATTGAACAAAATGACGATTAAAGAAAAATCATCGGAAGAAGATTCTAAATGGTTTACCGACATAACAGTCATTCTAGCGATGAGCACAAGTTTAGATGACCAAGATATAAATGATTCCATGATTTTGTTAAAATCCATTAAGCAACAAAATCCAGGTATTAACGATAACTAACGATTAAATGTATAATTTTCAAGACAAAAAAAAAATATTAATTTATTTTTAGATATGATTTTTGTGTACATAACATCGACTGCAAGGGCACCTATGTATGTTAAACTTACCTCAGTCGCTGATTCTCAGAATGATAGGATTATAGCACCCCCTGGTAGCAGCTGCCATCAAATATTACAAGAATTGGATGACCTTCATTTCAGTAAGACATGAAGCATACGATAATAGGTTATCATTAGTACATGATAGAATAAAATGAAATAGAAACATATACAATAAATTGTAGAAGTAATTGAACTGTTAAGAAAGGGAATAAGCCTAAAAAATAGGTTTTGAGTAATCAAGAAAAAATATCTCAGTAAAATTTTAATGATTAAAATACAGAATATTGTATTTTATTGTAATGTATAAGAATTAGATGGTCAGCTGCAGTCAAGAAAAACAAAAATAATTTTAAACTATTTGTGGGAGTTGGTAGATCATTGGTAAGGCACTGTGCTACTAATGCCAAGGATCCAGGTTTGTGTCTGGCTGCAGCAGATAATTATTTTCTGTTTCACTGTAGCCATAAATCAGCCCTGTGGGTTCGGGAGCCCTCCAGGGTTCACCCAGCCTCATAAGGGTGAATTTTACCCCTTAATTGGGTAAAAATCAGGTGGTCGATCGTGATTCTGACCAAATCACCTTCCACAATCGTTGGTTTAGTAACAGTACTTCCTTACAAAGTACTGAACACCTCACCTTTCATCACAAATTTATTTATTTTTTAAATTTAATTTAATGGAGAATAATATTATAAGATCATCTTATCTAAAGTAAAACATCTCTACTAGTATGGGTTTACAGGGAGAGGAAGATTTTTTATGAATTCATTAACAATAGTACTATATTTTATTTTATTTAGATAAATCTTTCATTATAAAAAAATAAATAAATATTTAAGTAAATCATAAAAAAAAAATAATTCAGCCCATTTTTAATCAATCAAAAGTTAAACCTCAGCCTTTTTGTCTGTTTCATTTAAATTTCCCCTAATGAGGATTTAAGCTCTTCACAAGTTAAGTAAACATCGATTTGTTCGGTACATAATTGAAATGTAAAAATTTCTAGGAATATTAGGCATAATAAAAATAAAAAATCCGAGAGGTGTATTACTTGTTGAAATAAAATTTGCAATCTACAATCATAATTGTCATGATCTACCTTCAAAGAATATATTAAGCAAAAAAACAAAGTACGGATAATTATGGACTTAATTCCTTTCTTAAATTAACAATTCAATTCTTGTTTCATTATTATTAACATTATCTTTAAAATTAAAGATTCATATTTTCAATCTGATACAAACTTAGACCAATTTGACTAGTTTTAAACTTTATTTATAACTTTAAAAGTATTTCAGATCCCATTGCAATAAAACCATTTGCATGTTTAAATGAAACTAACAGTAAAAGAAATATCGACAAACAAGATTATGTGAGACCAGGTGCAGTGAATTTTTATAGAATTCATCCGCAATATCTATGCCAAGTTTCAAAAGCTATAGTGATTAGGGTAAGTAAGATGTTATTTTGCTCATACTTCATTATTATATATTGTGATATTTTTTTTTCTTTTTCAGATTTTAAACAAAAACTATGGAACATTGGCAGCGTGCTTATCTAGAGAGAATAAATTTAATGGAAATGAACAATGCCAACAGATATCGTTAAATGAAGAAATATCTTTTAAGATAAGATACCCTTGCCCTTCAAGAATATTGTACAGCGAACATCAAAGTTGGAATGAACGTTGCAAGCCAATTTATTTAAGAATATCGGCAAAACAAAGTTTAAGCTTATGCACTGGTAATAATAATATATTTAATTAATAAATAGATATAAAAAGGAAGATGGTCCTCGGTTGTGAAAAAAAAAACATCAAGTAGTAATTGAACTATTCATTGTGGACCAATATTTTCCCCCACTTTGCAGGGCTTCCTCAGAGCTTAAAAAGCTAAAATAATGTTACAAAGAAAGAGAATAGATAACATGAAATAAAAGTAAATTAAGGTGTGGCTAAATATATGAAAATTATAAGTAAACAACAATTACAAAAAGGTATTGAACAATTAATGAAAACAAAAATAAAAAAGTAGATAAAAATAAATATAAACATACCGTACAAACTGAAAGATAGGAAAAGGGAGGAATAAAAATAACAATAAAGACCAAAGTATTGCTATTTTATTTTTATTTCATGTTATATATTCTCTAACTTTGTTACATTATTTTAGTTGTTTTTATCTTTTTTAGCCCTACAAAGTGAGGTGAAAACGTTGGCTCACATTAAATAGTGTATAAGACCATCTTCCTTTTATATATTACTCACAGTCAATCAATGATGTTCCACTATATTTAATTAAGTTTAAACTTACCTTTTAATAAAATTAAAATAAATTTAATCAGAGAAATGCCAGGCATTGGAGTTTTTACAAGAATATCTTATTATTTCTATTATCCTGCAGTGTATAATATATAATTTTGTACGACAAGGACCTCGAGGCTTTAACTTACAAGTTTTTAATTATTGATTTGTTATTATATCTTTATCACCAGTATTTTCCTTTTATTTGTTGAAAAAATTTAAGTTAAGTGATAAATGGAATTTATACTTACTGGTGAATTCCTGGAGAGGTAAATTCCAGAAAATAATTAACCCGTTTTCACTCCTATAAAATCTTTATTAGAATTGATGTTTTGAGCAATATCAACTCATCTTCATCCTTCATTACATATTTTCCTTATTGATAAGTTAATTTTTTATTTTGTTTACGAAATAATTCCTTATATGATATCCACATAATGCTGCTTTGCTTAATTAGTGGTACATCTGACAAAAAAAAAAAAATTTGGATGTGTTCCAAACATATTATTGTAACAGGAGTTTCTTTCTCTACTGCGGTTTCTCTATAGACAGTACCAGAGCAAGTAGGTTTCTAAAAAAGTAACTAAATCCATGGTTCAATCTATAGAATATGTCAAATACAAAATAAAATAACTAAAGTAATGTAACAAAGTTATAGAATAGATGAGATGAAATAAATGTATACTAAGGTATGGCTTAAAATAATTTAAAATACCTGAAAGTTTATATAAAAATGAACAAAGTAAATTAAAGAATATAAATTTTTTTTAGCCAATTAGTAAAAATAGAAATAACATCTATTATCTTATTATTATTTATTTATTATTATGTTATTTTTTGTTATTACTATTATTTATCTTATTTATTACCTATTATCTTGTTACTATTTATCTACTTTTTTATTTGTTATAATATTCGTATTTGTTAATTATCTAATACTTTTTTGTAATTCTTGTTAATTTACATTTTTCATTCTAGATCTTATTATTACTTTTTTTAAATTTACTTTGTTCATTTTTAGATAAACTTTCATATATTTTAAATCATTTTTAGCCATACCTTAGTTTACTTTTATTTCAAAATAAAATAATTTTTTTTTTTGTTGTTGACATATCCACTACTGAAGCAAAGCAGTGATATCAACTACACATCACATATCACCTATCCAACATTTCATTTTCATAACATTATCTTCTTTATTTTTAATATCTTTAATATATGCTATTCATGAAGAGGTTGAGTCTGAAAGTGAAATAGGGTTTAATGTTTCCTTGAAATAATATAATTGATATGATATATGGTACTATTAAATTAAATTAAATTTAAAGTTTTATATAATTTATGATTTATTTATTTTTATAGAAAAAGAATGTCGGACACCTCATGATATTCGATTCCAAATGATAATAGAAGGACTGCATTGTTCATCAGGAAAGCATATGTGCAGTGCGAATGGAAATGTATCAGCAAGTTCAATAAACTATTTATTATTAATCATAACTTTGGTTATAAATATTTCTATTTTCAGATGATATTTTGTTTGTAATATTATTTGTAGGTTTTCAGTCATTTGTAAGGATGGACATCATGTAAAAAAAATGTAACAATGTTTCTACTACAGATGTTTGATTATTTATTTAAATTGTACAATAGAAAAATGTGTGCATAACCTAAAAAATAAAAATTGTAATTTACAGACCAAGTATGTTAATATTTAGTATATATCAATAATATTATATATCAATGAACAAGAAAATATAATCGAAAATGAAGTGATACCAAATTATTTTTCAATACATCAAATTAACATTTTATTTATATGTTTCACATAAAACAAATTCAATTGTAAATAATTATATAAAGTAATAATCAGTGGGATCATAATTTTATAGTGATTATCATTTGTTGTTACATCTGTTAAATTACTAATTACAAAACACTGGTGTTATTTTCCCATGCGCTGAATGGACCATTCTTGTTGGCAAAGTGGGCACCTGAAGAGGAAAAAAATATATAATGTTAATAATTTGTCATCAAAGGTGAATTCATAGTTAATTAAAGTAATAACTCAAGTTTTTATAATACTGCAGAATTTCAGAATATTAAAAAGATCTTGTAGATATGTATTTACTTAGAATGAAGAAAATTAGAACATATGATATTTTAGTTCATGTTTGTATAAATTTAGGGTTACCATAAATTGTAAAAGCCAATTCTGGACAGTTTGAAAAATAAAGTCATGGAATTTATTTAATTTGGAACAAATCCCTTAAAGATAATATAGTAGGAACTAAAAATGGGCTTTAGAGTTTAAGAGTAACATAATAAAAAAATAATTAAATAGTTATAAACTATTTGTTATTTTTTTTTTACTGCAGCCCTAACCATCTTCTTATATATAATAAAAAAATAAAATAAAGTATCATAAAATATATCTGATAATAAAATCTCTAATAACAGTTAGAAAAAAATTAGACAATAATAATTTTTAAAAATAATAATCTTTATATAAGCTAATGACATTTAAATGAATATTAAAGATATCTAATAATAGTCTGTATTAAATGTAAAAAATAAATAAAAAGGAAACACAAAAAATAATACCAACTATCATATTATAAATCATAAAATAATTAACTTATAATAAAATAAAATGGACTAAAGATAATTTAAAAAAGAGGAATTCATGTTTATAATCATGAACTTATTTACAAGTTTTAAATGAAAATTGCAAAAATCACTTGCAATAAAAAATAAACAAGGTATATTCTAATAATAATAATAAAATGATAATGAAGATGTAGATAAAAAGGTTGTCATTTTTTGTCGCAAAACATATTTTTAAGATTGAGATAATAATAATTGATTGTATAGTACTTCATTTATGGCACATGTTTGTCTAATTTAGAAAAAAAAAATCTAATAATATACATAACAAAGTATAGAAATTTTTCTTTGGCAGGCAGATTTTAGATTTTAATTTCCCAGATGCAGTGCTTAATTCTTGAATATCCAGGATAATACCGGATGGGTGGTAACCCTATGTAAATATCATTCCATATATTTCTGAATAGATATATGAAGTAGTAAATCTATTAGTATATAAAATATATGATGAGTCATTAATGTAAGCATTTACAATAATACAATTATTTAAATATGAGTGATTGCTTTTAAACTATTTCCTATTTTCACTAAAAAAATTGAGAAAAAAAATCAAGATTTTAATTATGAGAAAGGTGTAGTGATAAGGTAAGTAATTTAACTAACACATACTCACAATTGTAAACCAAATAATAGAACACAACAATATTTCCATTTAATAAAATATGGCGAAATCTCCTGTGCCAATATTTACCTCGGAAGTATTAAAAAAAAATATTTAAGAAAATAAAATATTCCTCTCTTGTAATAAAAAATATCTATTTAGTCTCAACATGTTTATTTTTTTATTAATGCACCCATAGGTTTTGGACATTTCAACCATTATCAAAGATAACTAATTTATAATATCACAGCTACAATGTTATTGAAACGTTTCAGGCTACTCTTCCTTTGTCAAAATATATTTTAGTCTTATAAAATAAATCAAAGTATTGTTGATAAAGTGATTGAAAAGGTTGTAATAGAAATTATAATAAATTGAATAATATTAGAATAAGTAAATTAGTGGATAAAAATAGATTGATAGACTAAAATATATTTTGACATAAGCAGAATAGCCAGCAACGTTTTAATACCATTGTAGCTGTGATATAATAAGTTATCGTTGCGAATGGCCGGAATGTCCAAAATCTAAGAGTGGCATTATAGGAAAATAAACATGTTGAGACTAAATGGATATTTTTGTATTATAATTCATTATCAAAATAGTCTCAAACAAGAATTTAAAATATATATAAACTATTCTTTTTGATGTTTTTACTTTAAATTTTATAATTTGTTTCGGTATCCATATAACAGTATTGAAATATTCATTTATAGGCACAAAAATAGAACTTGATAGTTCTTAATCTATTCTATGAGGTGATCAGTCTGTGAATTGAAGTTCTTAACATTACTTGGTTCTATAGATTTTAAAAGAATTTTTTGGAATATTATTATTTTTAAAAGAATAATTTTGGTACTATGTTATGGTGAATTACTGCAGGTTGAAGGCAAAAATTGTAATAAACAAGCATTTTCATTCTTTATTTGAAATATCAAAATGGTAAAGTAATAACAATTAATAGATAAATGATTTCATTAAAAAAATATATAACAGTAAAGTCGTATCAATAATATGTTTTAAGATATTAGTATAAAATTTGTAAAACATTTAAAAGAAAGTGGACAGTTCGCAGTTTAAAAGCAAAATTAAACAAAAAGAAAAAGGTTAGTGAAAAGCTTATTGGCGTACTGATATTTTAAAATATTTTGCAATACTTTTTATTATTTAACTGACAATAACATAAAGATAATAAAAATTATTTTTGTACCTGTTATTTTGTTTCACCCAAAGGGACATGCAGCAATAATGAAAAGAATGGTTGCAATCTCCCCACACAACGACACAGTCTTGTTTTCCGTATCTGGAATCCTGTTTGCTTTCTGCTTGGCAGCGCAGACAAGCGTCTATAAAGACAAAAAAATAAAAAAATATGAAATATGTATAACATAAAAGACAAGAACAAAACAATTTTTTAACAAATACATTACATTGGACAATATTTGCTAATAATGTAAAGGGCATTAGATGAGGTTAATAGGACTAATGAATTGTTTCATAACTATATATTATATTAATTAATAATTAGTTATAAAGCTTAAATTTAATACAAATTGGAACAATTTTTGGAAGTAACTATTTGAAATTATGTGGAAAAAAAGACATGGACATGACTTCATATATCTCAATTAATCAAATTGATGTTTAATAAAAAATTGTAAAAATAAAAATATGTATTAGACTAATATGCATTTAAATCAAAATAAAAACGATTTCAGGGTAACAAATATGCACAGAATAATATAGTTCTAAAAATCCAATTAGTTAACTGGTATTAGAAATAGAAACAATTAATAATTAAACCAGAGAAAATAAAAGGTATAGCAAAAATAATTATACAGTATCGGATCAATAAATTGTTTTTTTGTTTTTTTCAGTAATTTGCTAGTATAAATAAACTACAACTATAGTATCAGCAAGTATTTGAAGTTTGTTTGTTTTTGTTTAGTGGCGTAAAACTGGTCATCAATGCCATTAATTTCTTATTTATTTTTTTATCATTATCTCTAAGAGTTTTGAAATATTGAGTTTAATCCTAAGCTATTGAGGTGTGACGTGAAATACGGATATTCCTGGTATTTTATGAAGAATTTTTAATAATGAGGTGTAAATAAATAAATTGGTACAAATACAGTAAGTAATTAGTAATAAATTATGTTTATTATCTTCTAACAATTATTGTTAATGTTGGGAAAAAAATTCAAAATAATTTTCAAGATTCAAAATACATACTTGAGGTGTTTTATTTCTAATATATATTAAATCATTTTAAAAAAAAAATTCTATGACCCCGACGTGATTTGAACACGCAACCTTCTGATCTGGAGTCAGACGCGCTACCGTTGCGCCACGAGGTCTTGATAACCACTCACCGGATAAGTACTCAACAGGCACAGGTTATGTTAAGAAAAATATTTATTCTTGTTTCTTTTTTTTCAGAATTCTGTTGAACACATAAATCATTTAAGGGGTTAAAACTTTATTTATTATCGTAATTATTTTTAAACAGTGATTTCACAGGATTGTCGATTACACAATAATTCCCAAAGGAATGGTTGAAATTGGAACAATTCACAATGAAATGTTAATTTTGAATGGTCAAAGTAAGTATTAGAAAAAAGTTGTATTTAATGAAATCCCAAATAAAATAATATAAAGTATATTTATTATTATTAGCAATTCATATTTATTGTATTTTATTAATTAGTGCTCATGACTATTTCAGTAAAAAATATTCGATAAAACAATAAGAAAATACCAGTTCATCGAATCGTTCATTTTACAGAACAGTGAAACACCTTTGTAAGTTATCGTTTCCTTATTTATAATATTTACTTTCGGTTAAATGTTCCTTCCTCAGTTTATTTTTATGAAGCAGGTATACAAAATATCATAATGATCAAAATCATTTTTAGTCGAGATGTAAATTTTATACGAAGTTCTATTTAATAAATGATCTAGATGTGTAGTTTAAATGGAAGAGAAATAATGAAAAAACTCATGATGATTAATCAACTTATTTATTTATAAAAAAAAAATTTCATATAAAATGAGTTTTGATTCTAAATCAGAGAAAATAGCAATAAAATTAAGGGATTAGGCAAAAATTATGATTAATTACAACTAGACATTAATCATAAAACCCTGCACTGCGTTCCACAAAATTTTAAAGCAAGCTGTAAATTGTTAAATTTAAATTTCCATTCTTGGCTAAAGGACCACATGATGGTTATTTGGGTGACTTAATCATCTACAGAACATGGCCCATTCAGCAAAAACTGGCTGAATCATGAATAAATGTTTTTAGTAATGAATCAACAAGATAGAATGAAGCATCATTATATACATAATGATGTAATAACAGGAATTTATTATTATACAGTATAATTAATTTAAATAAAGGAAGATTATTGTATAACTGAATTGTTACTTAATTTTAATTCAATCTATGACCATATTTTTTTTGTTTTTATTCAATTTTTTTTATATAAATATTGAATATTTATTTAAGCCATATATTTTACAGTATTATGATTATTATTTAAATGATTAATTTTTAAATTATATTTAAGAATAAAAGAAAAGATGGTTGTGTGCGTGGTCAAGAAAGAAACAAACAGTGAGGTAAGTTTCGTGACCAACTCTTTAATTTCATTTATCGTCAACCATGGTTTCATAAATATAATTTGTGATTATATCATAACTATGTACTGTATAAACTGTACATAATTCCTGAAAATAAATATAAATAAATATTTTATGGTAGATTTTTCATTTTCTTAGGATTACAGTTTCTGTTTTAAGTTATTAAAAATATATAAAAATTTTCTACATAGCTATTTTTATAACTAACAGAAATATAAGAAAAAATAGGACTAATTGTAAAAAAGGTTTATTTTTATTTTTACATACTAAAAAGTTATAAATATTATAAAATAAACTTATTTGTTTTATTTTCAACAAAAAATTCTAACTACTTTTTATCTTCTGGACGTTTCGAACATTGTGTCCTATTCATGTAATAGATAGTATGTATCTAGTTAATTTACGAATCATTATATTAGATGAAGTTAGATCTTACAACCTCTACATTCACTTTTAAGTTTACATTATTCACAATTATATAAACATACTGTATACAGATAAAAATCACTATATAAATTCAGAAAAATAAATTATTTTTACATTTTTTTGTTTTATATCCTATATTAAAGGGATTTGTTCTTATTATTAAAAGTTGTCATATCTTTAGTCATGAAATTTATGTTTTACTAAATATTTTTTTAAAATAAATTATAATATAAATATATTGTTTCAATTTTTAATTATAACTATTTTTTTTTTAACTTCCATTTACATATCAATCTCTTGCATATTGGACTATGCTCATTTATTTATTTGAAAGGGTTTAGCCTATTTGTCCTTGAAAAGAAAACAAATAAGTAAAAAATATTTCATACCCTTCGCCAAAGATAAAACAATGAAAATAAAATTAATGTAAATCTCAATTTTAAAAATAAAATACTGCAAATATCAGATGAAACTTATCTAGTACATTAAAAATACTAACTCAAAAAAACAAAACAACATATTATAGAAGATAAGAAACTTTCAAGAAAATGAAAACCAAAATAGTGTGAATTTTTTATAATAGACAAAGGAAGTGAGTAGAAATCAAAGTGACAATTCTTGTGATTCATCGATGTCACAGCTAAAATTAAAGTTTAAAAAAAAATCACTTGAAATTCCACACAACCGTGCTTCAAATGTACACATTGGTCCAAGGATGACAAAATGTAATGTAGTAAATACTTCAATTTTATGACAATTTTGGCTATCATAAATTTCATATATCAAGTTTTTTTATATATTTTAAATTTCGATATTATACAATATAGACATATAAATAAGGAGGTAAAAAAAAATAGCCCACAGGCAAATTGATATATCCAAAGAGATAATGCCTGATATAGAACATTGGTTTGAGTTAAAGAGACAAGTGAATGCATCAGTAGTGAAGGGCATTATTTAAATAATGTTATACAGTAAATGTTAAATTATATGTATATACATAACAATATTTCACCATATAATTGACAAAATGAGGTAAAATAGATTATAAGATTTTAATTGTACACATATAATATACAGAAAAAAGTTTTTGATAATATTAAGTTAATTGTTGCAATTGTAGGATACAAGTACATGAGCATGGGATACACCTGAAATGTTAAACAAAAAATATAGAATAGTATTATATTCTAAATGGAAATTTTTTTCACGTGATCATATTAACAATTTTTTTTGTGTGTGTGGTAGTTTGGATTACATTTAGACTAAATGAAGTTACCATCAGAAATATTATGTTGCTCTTTTATTATTAAATAATAACTACTGTATTGGATTCCTATCTCATTTTATTGTAATAAACAAATGAAAGTTGACCAAATTATCTTGGTCTATAAAACAATGGTTACTATGTTTACCAATAACAATGGTATAAAACATGAAAGCACCAAAGAGGTAAAACAAAAACTTTATTCATTCATAAAAACAAAAACATCAAGTTTGATTTAAAATAATACCTTTATGTATCTGACTCCCTGTTGATTTGGAAATAGCTGAAGTTTTCAGCTAACATGTCAAATGTTAGAAAAACAGTAATAGTCCAAAAACATTTATGTATTTATTATCATACTGTCTCCTAGTAACACAGAGACGATGCTATATGATTAAACCATAGTTCTGCTAAACATATTTAATATAAAAGAAACTCCACAGAAGGTATAGATCAACTGCTGAGATTAAAAGATTTCGAACACCAAAGTCTCTAAAATAATAGTAAACAATAAACAACCAAAACATTACCAATTCGAGGATCAGAACAGAAAAATCAAGATCAAATATATGCAGATAAAATATTATACCTATCACACCAACAAAAAAGACGGATCATATTTGTATATTGATGTAGCATGAATATTCAAATAGCATCAACATGATATACATTAACAAGGTTTAATAACAAAAAAATATATTCTACTTTTTAAATCTAAGGGCTTTTAGGGAAAAACAAAAATATATTCAAACCAGATAAAAAATTGTTGAATTTGATTAGGATTAATACATTTTAACATGATGTATAATACTAGCATTCACATTATGGTGCCAATATTATAATTATGTTGTAATCTTAGCATTAATATGCTTGCCTTCCTATAATATTTAGGAGAAAATAAAAATAGCTACTACACAACATTTCAAATTGTGAATTTCATTTTAAAAGTTTAAAATAGTTTGAAATGGAATTTATAATATTCAAGGTTACATGTTTCATAGTGATACAATTCAAACAAAAAATCTGGTGTGGCGTATGCATTACACAACTTTCCCTAACCATCCTACGGGATATATTTTCCAATAAACAATAACTAATTGTAATAAAGTTTAAATCCCTACAGGATTTAAGTGTTGGTATTAAGGATAATATAGAAGAAAACAGTTATACAAATTTATTCGATTATAATTTAAAAATATTTTTAAATCAATTATATCTAAACCAAGTCCCTAACTAATATAAAACATTCTCAGTAATTAATTGCTAAAACTAAAAAAAAAAATCACGACCCTGCCAGGATTCGAACCTGGAATCTTCTGATCCGTAGTCAGACGCGTTATCCGTTGCGCCACAGGGCCGACGTCAGTTTCAGTAAAAAGTTGGATATTTACCAATTTTTTGTGTATTTTTTCATATTAGTTTTTTTGTAAAATAAAAATATATTTAGGAAAACGAGCAATTCAAATTTTTTTTTTTATTCATTTTATTTCAATGTTGCAGGTGTGGTTTGTTTACGAGTAAATGCTATAAATAAAACTTAATATATGCAGATGATGAAATAGCAACTGATCAGAAATAATCAATATAGCGGAAAACGGAAAGGGCGAGTTATAAAAAAAAAATTAATTTGCATGGATTCGAACTGATAATAAATCTAAATATTTTATTATTAAAAACAAAAAAAAAACTATTAGCACTTAATTACGGACTGGACTAGATCGAGACATAACAAACTGCTAAGGTTATTAAATAATTCAAAACATAAATATTTAAATATAAATTTAGAATCTATGATAAAATAATAAATAACATTATAAAATAATTGATAACTTTAAAAATGCAATACTCAGTTTAAATTTGCTTTTCATTGTACGAAGTATACTTAAAAAGAAAATTGCCTAAAGGTTGAAAACTTCGAATAAAAATACAATTTTTAAAAAATATATTTATTTTAATCTTGGACGTTTCGGGGATAATGCTCTATATTATTGATCAAGTAAAATAATTTAGTTGTAAAACTTATATACTGACAATTTTAACGTATTACATAAGTACAATATAATTTTAAAATATTCTTTTATTTATTAATTGCCTTCTTTATTTATTACCAGAAATGAAACTAACAAATTGTATAAAATTTTAGATTCACTGTTTTAAAATCAACAGTGAATTATACTGAGTGGGACACAGTAACCCCAAAACATCCAAGAATATAATAAATGTATGTATTTAAAAAATGTATTTTTTGCTTTTAAGCAATTATAATTTTGAAAAAAAATTAATAACTATAATTAATTTAATAACAGAATGAAGGAATTATGTTTGTCTTTCTCATTCATCAATTCCTCTTACCCGAATTTCAAATCCCACATAAATACTCTTTGATCTTACTACTAATTCCATGCCCATAATACCGTATTTTCTTGCTCAAAAGTCGCTCTAACACCTCTTTTACGAAATCTATAAACAATTTTCTTAACCTTATGACGACTATATCCAAACATCTTAAATCCAAATTATATTTTTTTTTTTGCTTTCAAATTCCAAAAATTCCTTATCAACTTAAAAATCCGTAAAAATATAGAAAAAATCCACTACCTCAACCAAAAATTTCCTCTTTAACCCGTACTCTAGGACCCAATATGAGCAATACACATTTTAAAATTTGCCTTTCCGTATCTATTTCTCCATTTTTACTATAAACCGGTCACACAAATACAACAGCTCATCTTCAAATTTAATAATATCTACCAACGATCTCTAGTTGATAAAATTTACCGAAAGATAAAATTTTACCCAAAGATGACGACAAATGTGTCAACATTTCTTCTTCTGACATTCCTTCCAATGACTGCAAATTATCCTTGAACTGCTCACCGATAAAGGTATAATGTATAAAATGACAATTTTTATGATAAATAAATGTATATACTTACTAATGTTCAATAATTAAATTTTAAATTACATAAATTTTAAACAATATAAATATTCGTGTTTAATTGACCGAGCACAGAAAATTCCCATAATATAATTGACCAGCTAAATGAGTCACCATTTGAGTATAATATACTTAATCTATAGTTCAAGTATCATCAAGAATTTTATGTAACTTAAGATGAATTTTCATAAGTTCAATGGGAACAATCTTATCTTGAAAAACGTTTTTCAAGATAACTACTAAGGAATAATTATCTCAGAACCATATAATTATCTCATTAAAGTTATTATCGTGAATAATGTAAGATCTGAATAACAAAAATTGAAATATTATATTATAGGTATAATACAGACTATTCATAACTCTTAATTATATAATCTGTGATAGTGAGTATTAGAAGTCGATACCAGTTGCCTTATGTTTTAATAATGAATAATTGAAACTATTCTATATTAACACAAAACCACAATGGATACAAAGCAATTGTGAATATAGAGTTAACAAAAATAAAAAAAATAATAATAATTTTCCTATATTTTATATCTTGGTTAATGGTTTAATCGATATTTGAGGTCTATATTACTTAATATGCAGTGCCTTCTTGATACAAAGGGCTCACTACCAGAGCGATCTATGTGGCCACCCAACTCCTCAACTGTTGCATTACTTAGATCAAGCAGTGATCAATTTTGGCCATATTATTCAACCTATAAAATAGCATGTTACAATTTTGTTTACAGTTTTCTCATCTGACGGGAGAAGAGAACTATCCCTTCTTCAGGGAGTTCATCTAAGGGTGGAAGAGAGTAGTGGGACCAAAGGACTTTACGTTCGGAAGAGCTCGACCACCTGAGAATGGCGAAAAAGATGTAAACATATACTGAAACCACGAGAGCTGGACCAGGCACACCCTCTTATTTTCGTTACCACCATATTCTTCGGTGTACACTGGATAACTGTTCGGAATCAAACGCGCTGATTGCAAGATTCCTCTAAACTGCCCCCGCTCGGTCATCTGTTCTGACTCGGAATCTGCCCTGAAACCTTTACAAAATCCATTTTCAACACACCCATTAATAATAGAGTTGAAGCAGCATTTGAAAACTTTGAACAACATGGGTTGTAGGGTCTTGTTTTTATGGCTGCCAGGTCATTGTGGGATCACTGGGAATGAAAAGGCAGACTCGCAGGCAGACTAGCTATAAAGATGGTTCAAGTCGTAACATTATCAACATGCAAAGATTTCTTGGATCAAGGAATTGGATGGTAAGAGTGGCAAGACGAGTGGTTCATCACGAGAGACAAAAAGTTAAGAATGGTTCAAGAGGCAGTGAAACGTCCAACCAGAAACTTGAATCTGCTACAGAGAGATGTTGTATTAAAATGGCTCTAGTGATTTTAATTGAACTCGGTATATTAATGTACAAATCCTTTCCAGCAAAGGAAGAAGTGTAGTCGTATTTTTTTTATTTATTCCCGACTAGGACCTATTGAGTGAGAAGTGGAGTCACGTACTACGTCACGTAGGACTTGATACGTGACTATGGTCAGGCCTGTCTGTGCATTTCGAAACGTCCTATCTTTAGACCTTCCTATATCTATTTATTACTTTTTTATATATTTATCAACTATATTTTATTTATATTACCTTTTTTTTAAATTTTATATTTCTTATCTATACTTATTTTATTTTATTTAAGTGTTTCCACCATTAGGGCCATTTACACTGGGTTTACAAAGTTAGTAGATTACAATTGACATGTTCAGAAAGTTACAATTACTAATTAAGAAAGTTACAAATTTACAATTACAAAGTGAGAAAGTTAAAAATTTACGATTTTTTCACGGTCTCAATACTTCCGCATACTATAGGGTGTTTTTTTAAGCCCGATAGAACTTGAAATTGTAAAAAATAACACAAAAAATTAAATTGTAATCAAATTTTTTTTTTTATTCGAAAGATCAATACGTG
>NW_027109825.1:912225-931586 GCF_000696795.3 Halyomorpha halys
ATAAAAAAAAAATTTTGATTACAATTTAATTTTTTGTGTTATTTTTTACAATTTCAAGTTCTATCGGGCTTAAAAAAAGACCCTATATTTCATGCATAGGTAAGTAAAAATGAAAAGGAAACAAATTAAATATATTATTAAGGCTCTAAATATTTTTACATTATTTTAGAAAATAAAAGATTGATTATAAATTGAAGATTTTAAAAACAAAAAGTAGCTTTGTCTCAGGTCTGGATAAAGTAATAGTGTATTTTTTTTGTTTAATTCTTACCTCTACAATATTATATTTTATCTTCTATTAGTATCATCAACTACATACTTAATTTATTGTTACGCATATTTCTAAGTTTGTTTGTTATTATTTTCTTGTTCTTTTTTTTTTTTCCCCTGAATTAAAGTTGTTCTCGTTTGGTTTTTGAGCCCTGATGAAGGCCTGAAATTCAGGTCGAAACGTCAGTACAAATAAATAAGTTTATTAGTGTTTCAGTACTGACAGAACCCCCGACCATCTTTTCCTCATATTAAACAATAACATTGACCTTTCGTTTTCATCATCGGTCGCCAAGCTCAAATTTTAAGGCTAGACTTGTTAACCCTGATTGAACCATGGGGTGAAACCTCTGGAGAATCTTACATCATCTTATTCATGATAAACAAGGTTATCTCGTTTTGAAATTATATATTTCTGTATTAATTTTGGAACAGAACCCTTTACCAAAATATATTTTTTAAATTAAATTATGTAATATTAAACAACTTGATGGTAAGAATACAATAATTTATACACCGTGTATGCAATGCATTTCCGAGCCAAAAGTTACTTTATTTAGATTTATATTATTTTATTTTCTCTATAATTATATTCTTTTATTCACTAAAATTAAATTAAATCTGAACCGCTACAACCCATGGATGGTCAGGGGTTCAGTACTTTGCAAAGAAGCACTGTTACTGGACCAACGGTTGTGCAAGGAGGTGATTTGGTCAGACTTTTATTCAATACTGATCCTAAAAAAAGGATTTCATGTTACTCGACTATTTTGGTACTTATGTTGAGAATTTCGTTAGCCACCCTAAGATTTCTAACTATTACCCATAACAATCAAAGTTCTAAATTTGAAAGCAAAAGAGTTATAGGGTATCAAATTTACAAGAAATGCGTGGTTGCCACGCCTATCTTCGAATGGTATTCTTCCTGTTTTAAACAACAGAACTACTTCTGTAAATAATTGAGAACTCTAAAAAAAATTAAAATATTTAGTGGATGGGGGTCAACTTCACAGAGGTGTAATAACCTCAGTCTGAGGATGGTTAAGAGAAAGCCAGGCCCGTCAGTAGTTCATGTGGTTGAGGCGCAGGTCTCAGCCACCTGAGAACTTTGGCGGCTACGGTTCCAATACGGCTTGGGAGGGAGGAGGGGTTGGACCTTTTACATTTCGTAGCGGTCCCACCAAATAAAACACTTAATTCCTCACCATGGTTAGAAAATGTTGGTCACCTGTAGATAAACACGCATAATTAAAAATGACCGGAAAGGGGGTCATAAAAAAAAGTTAAGTGAAGATCGGGGCCGTCCGTAGCTCAGGTGGTTGTCACCTGGAAACATTAGCGGCGCCGGTTCGAATCCGGTCTGGGGTGTCGACTTTTTTCATTACTGTGGCGGTCCCACGTAATGAAAACTTAAACTCCACCATGGTTTGGTTGGTACCTCTATATAACCACCTGTGTGTTAGAGATGACTAGGAAGGGGGTAATAAAAAAAAAGGTTAAGTGAACACCGAATCATGTTTCACCTATTCTGTTTTCCTTATTATAAATCCTTACAATTTTCTTTTGTATTTCTACATGAACAATAACATTTCCCATGTTTCTAATTGCACAATTATATTCCAGTGTTTAAAATTTTAATTACTTGAAGGTATTGTCTGTATGAGAAATTAGAATTAAATACACAACTAATAAGATTTTAATTAATCCACAAAAAAACATAATTCGAAAGAGACTTCATCTTAGTGGCTTAGCAGTTATCTTGAGAATGAGGATGTTAAGGATTACCGGATCATTCTAAACTCATCCCACAGCTAACTAATGCAAAAAAGGAAATCACTTCAAGATCTGAATGCAGAGATTGACGATTTGGCCAATTGGAGTTAACTGAATTTGCAAGGCGGAGTGGAGTGGATTGAGAGTGGGGTAGGAGGGTTCTTGACTGAATAATCGGACCAGTTACGACCAATAACGTGGCGTGATGTGTGACATAACGTCTCCAATAGTAACCATTATCCGGATCATAGAAACAATAATTAAAATATATCCCCATTATATAAAAGTGATATCAGTGATCACCGTGTAATATTTTATTTTACACATATTTTTTTTCTTTCCTGCTTACACAATACACTATTTTGTAACTTTATAGGTTTTTTAAAATATAATTTATTTATTGTTATTTATAACTGTAATAAAATATATACAACCAGTAAATTTGCTATTTGTTATAAAATGGCATTATACATGTGGGGAATCTACCCGTTGATAGAACTCCAATAACATTTCTGGAGGAGAATCTCGAGGTCATTTTCCTATCAGATGCCTAGAAGCATTACCAGGTAATGAAGGAGAAGCCAGTTTAGAAACCAGTGGGTGGTCAGGATGTTTATCATGGAAGGATTGGTATCTTGTTCTGGCTAATCCGGCAACATATGGGACATTGAGGTCCTGATGGATGACTTTATCTGTGACAAGTAAGGAGCATTAAGGATTTTGGACTGTGAGGATTGGATCCGAGAGGAATTCGATGGTTTAGTGAAGCCCTAAAGCTCAACTCCGTATGTCCAGATTGGCCTTATAATAGTCATGTAGATCAGTCTTTTGTAATGGATTGGAAGTTTAGACCATTTGTCTCGTAAATGCTATAATAGTCGAAATTGAAGTGCAGTTTCCTGTCTTTTCAATCTTGTGTGAGGATTCCAGGTTAGTCGTTTGTCCAGATGCAATCCTAATAGTACAAGAGCCCAAGAGAAGAAAAAGGGCAGTTATTTCACCCCAATGTTTGATTACTTTAATGAAAACTATAATTACTAATAAATATTGATGAGTTTGCCAAGTATAGTCAGGAAAATAAAAAATGACGGCTGTTTCAAAACGTTGAAAAAAAAAAATTTTAATTCGAAGCTTTAAAATTACCAACAATACTAGAAAATCTAAGAGAACGTCATTTAAAGAAGTAGTAAATTTTCTAATATATGAGCTCTAATATAGCTATCTACCGTTCAATAGTTCTCGAAATAAAGCTTTTTTAAAAAGCAATATTTTATAAAAATGTACCCAATGTACTGAAAGATAAGTAGTTAGTGAATTTATTTTGAGGAATCTATATCTCAGGAACTATAAGACGTATAGATGTCTATTAGCACTCAAATTAAAGCTAGTTTAATGTACTATAAAGTAATTTATGAAGTTCATTTCCTAAGGAGTAGTAATTTTCATGATATTTGCTAAAATAAATTAATTTATAGTTGTTCGGATATATTTTCATGTACTAAATTTATATTGATAAGCGAATATCATAAAAACTACTACCTCTAAGAAACTACTTTATATCTAGTTAAATTTCCTTTATTTTAAAGCTAGAAATTAATATTTTGTTAATTTATTTTAGCAAATATCATAAAAACTACTACTACAAAGATAAAAGTCATAAACTATTTTATAGTAAATTTAACTAGCTTTAATTTGAGTGCTGGTAGACATTAGTGCGTCTGATGGATTCTGAAATAAGTTTTTCATAAATCAAATCTTTTGTCCGAACAACTATAAATCAATTTAATTTAGCAAATATCATGAAAATTACTACTCCATCGAAGATAAACTTCATAAACTACTTTATAGTCCATTAAACTAGCTTTAATTTGAGTGCTAATAGACATCAATACGTCACATATTTCCTGAGATATATATTTCTAAAAATAAATTCACTAATTACTAATCTTTCAGTACATTTTTATGAAATGTTGCTTTTTAAAAAGCTATATCTCGAGAACTATTGAACGTAAATAGCTCTATTAGAGCTAATATTTCAGAAAATTTACTCTAGTTTAAATGATGTCCTCTTAGGTTTTCTAGTGTTGTTAGTAGTTTTAAAGATATAGAGCTGCGAATGAAAAATTATTTTTTTAAAGGTTTTGAAACAGCCACCATTTTTTATTCCCTCTATAAATACTTGGCAGACTCATCAATTTTGACTAGTAATTATACATAGTTTTCATTAAAGTAATCAAATATGTGGTGAAATAACTGTCTTTTTCTCATCCTGGCTCTTGTACTATAAGTAACGGATCTGTTCTACAGGAATAAGTGAGAAATTATTGAAGGATACAGTGGAGGCACGAAGTGAACTTTATTGTTAAATATCAAAACAAGTGTGTGCGAATAAATATGACATGATCCGGTATGATCTAGACAGTGAAAGTATGCAGTGTGATCGCTTCATTAATGAAAGCGCCTCTATTGTTGGGGGGTATAACAAAGCCCTGTAGTGTTCGGATGACGAAAATTTTCTTAATGCATTTACTTTAATGATAATGATGCAAGGTGGTTGAGAGGTGCGGTCAGTGGAGAGCACAAATAAGTAAAAACCTATTTATGAGTGCCGATGTTTCGGCCATTATTTCAAGCCTTCATCGAGGATAAAAGGAAAAAAACAACTAATGAATAAAAGGGTTTACAGAATAACTAGAAAATAACTATCATAATACATAAATATTGTTGAAAGACATATGTATAGTTCTCTGTAATTCTGGCCGTAACGTTGGCATTGATAAATTTTTACTAATGTCTGTTTATCACTGCCCCCCCCCCCAACTATCTTCTCCTTCTTTACACTTTAATGATATTTCAAAACTTTGTATATTTGCTTATTACCTTATTAGGTCTACTTTTAGTTGGAAAGATTTGGAAACATTTTTCAGGTGGTGTTTATAAATTTTAACTTGAAAATTAAATTGTCTTATACCAAAAAACCATGAACTTTCACTTATATATGTATATATATGACCCAAGTTCTGGCCTATGTAAACAACGTCATCATCGGTGACCCGTAATCACCCTGCAGAGCATTAGGTCTAAGATTTTCTTATCTTGGCTCTATTATCAATGAGAACAGGATGAAGAAGAAGTTAGAAGCAGAATTGCTGCTGGAAATAGAGCTTATTTCTTCAATGTAAGGCTAATCAAAAGCAAACTTGTTAGCTGTACCACCAAGTTCACCCTGTACAAAACGTTGATAAGGTCAGTCGTCACATACGGTGGAGAAACTTGGACCCTGAGCAATAAAAGCATTAACCTGCTAGACAGGTTTGAAAGAGTAATTCCGAGCAGAATCTTAGGGCCAGTATGCGAGAATGGTAATTAGCGAACGAGAAAGGAAAATGGTGAACTTTTTGGGCTCTATAAGGAATGAAGCATCTCCTTGTACATAAGGATACAGAGGCTTAAATGGGTTGGCCATGTAATGAGGATGAGCGAGGAAAGAGTGGCTCATGAACTGTACAGTTATGTTCCGGATGGTGTGCGGCAACGTGGTAGGCCGAAGGGCCGATGGAGGGATGCTGTGAGGCGGGATCTGCGACAACTGAGGACTCCAGTTACCCTTGCAGATGATAGAGAAAGATAGTTGGCGGAAGATGATATATTTATATATATAAAAATATAATATACGATTGCTAAAACAATAGTTTATTATAAATAAAAGATTACAGTGCCATAACAGAAGTACTAAGTAAACTGTAGTTTTATCTAGGATTCCCTGCTAACCTCCCTGATGAAAACCTGAAACTCAGTTCGAAACGTAGGCATAAATAAATATTTTTTTGTTTATTTATGTTCTTTTTTCTGACTGCTCCCCCGACAATCTTCTCCAAATATATAACAATAAATAAATTATGTCCTTGCCCGAGATTTAGGAGTCCTGCGCTTTACCCACTAACCTAACTGTCCTTATCTTGGGACAATAATTATTTCGTAATAGTTCATTACGTTCACTCCTCTTAATATAGAGTACCTCTTAAGATTCCTTACAATAATATTTATGTTTTCTGAAGGATGCACTTAAAAGATAATTATCATAGTGCTTTAGTTTTTTTGGCAAGTTTATGTGGATGAATTCACTAAATTATTATTCATTAACGACTCTAACAAGTTTTCGTTTATTAAACAATTCAAAAACACTATCCAAATTATAGTCTCAAAACATTTATTTCATTCACACGTCCAAAGTTTCGGCCAATTCGGCCATCTTCAGGGACAATCTTAAATTACTATGAGACATATCATTTAACCATTTAAAAAAACTCCATACAGGCTATTCAGCCCAGGTCAAAACATTTATATCTAATATGTCAAAAATACATTAAAAATCACAGTCAAATTATTTCTCTTTTATCACTATTTATACACTTTTATTACAACCAGAGGTTTGTAATAAAAGTGTATAAATAAACTATAATTTGGATAGTGTTTTTGAATTGTTTAGTAAGAAGTTGCCAGTCTCAAGAAAGAAATTTAAGGATTATAAATAAATAAGTTTTCGTTTTTTAGCTAGGTAGTTCACACACTCACAGACCATTTTGCGAAACATTTTTTTTTTAATTGAGAGAACCTTGAAAGGTGTATTTTCAATAAAATTCAGAATTCGAAATTTTTCATAATCGCAATACTTTCCCTAACTATATATTCCAAATATATGTAAATTATATTCATAATTGAAATAACTGTGCCACTACTCGAGCACGAGGTAAACTAACATTAGTTAACATACACGACAAGGAAGGTTTAAAACAAAGGATTGCGTTAGCTACGAATTATAATTTTTAAACAAAATCATAACAGGTTACGCCATATCAGTTCATCTATATAATAACGGTAATATAGATAATAATCGTATTAAATAATTATTTAATTAAATTTTTGTAACATATAATTATCTCTAAAATATGTAAAATAAAAAATTGAACCAGATGAATTTTAATAGAGTATTAGTTATTGTTACATAAGAATAAAAAAATCAAGAGCATTGTTATATGAAGAAAACATCTCACGATCTTAGGAATTAACAATGACCTCTAAAACAGAGACTATTACACACAGTTACGAGATCACAAACAAGAAACGTTACCTTAATTTATAAGACATTCGAATATTTAACAGTATATATATATATATATATTAGCTGACCCAACAATGCTTCGCTATTTCTATATTTGAGGATGTAATGACCAAAATTGACAGTTTGATAAAAATTATTGTATTAAGTTAATATTGGGGCCGCCCATAGCTCAGTGGTTAAGACACAGTCTTACCGATTTGATGTCTATTGGCGGTGCCGGTTCGAATCCGGCCTTGGGCCGTTGACTTTTTTCATTGCGTGGCGGTCCCACAAAATGAAGAACTTTGACCCCCAACCATGGTTAGGCAGTATAGGACTCCAATGGGAGTCTTGGCCGAAACAAAAAAAAATTAAACATTTACGCATATTTTATTATTATACTTTGGTAACATAAATTAAACAATATATGCGATGACATTCGTTAGCACTAAGTATACGAGTACTTTTTATTTGAAAAATGGTATTTGGTAGTTAGAGACGACACTAAAAACTAATATGAAATTTTTTCTCTAAAAAAATTGTTTGTTGACCTACCTTACCTCGAGCAGCATTATGTTTTTATAATTTTTCGTAAGCTTAATAGAATCATTAATACTTTTTTTTAAAATAAATTTTTCTACTTTTTATTTTGTATTTTCACCCTCCCGTAACGTTTTCTTTATAAAAAAAACACTTAGTCATTGTTGTAACGGTTTTTTTAATTCTGAGTTTGACCACCATTAGCGCTGTATCCATTAGGCGTTCGATCTTCCAGCGAACAGGTTCGTTTTCATTCTTTTTTTTGTTTTCTTTTCCCTTTTTTTCTTTATTTTACTCTTTCCCCTTATTTTCTCCACTTTTATCCATTTTCCTTACCCGCGTTATAAGTTTTGTACACTATACTTATAATTTGCCTCTTTATCATCTATTATTGTTACATATATTTTCTTCCTCTCATTTTCATTTTCTTTTCATATTTAAATTTTAAATTAATAATAACCAATATGTTCATACTTCTTTGCATTATATAACTTTATTTTTATTTCATTTCCTTAAGTATGTTATTGTACCCACTTTTTCAATTACCTATGTTTACATTTTATTTCCCGCTTCTCTCATCACTTCATTTTATTAATTCTATTTTGTAAAATTATTCATTTTATGTGTAAAATTATTCTGTTTATACTTTCTTTTTATTTTTTTTATTTTTCTATACTTACTGTGGTTGTTATCTTGTTTTGTTTTTAGCCCTGAAGAAGGCTAGAAACTCTAGCCGAAACGTTGGCACATTAAAATAAGTTAATCGTACTCATTTGTGTTTTTCATTGAGCGCACCCCCAACCATATTCTCCTCATTCATCATCCACGGTCAACTATCTCTCATAATTATTAATACTTTCTCTATTCTCCGGAAAGACACGAATCGATACAATAATTATGAAAAAACGTTTAAATATAATATAGTATATATTACGGGGGGGTAGCTCAGGGGGTAATGCACTGTGACATTAACTCCAAGCAACCGGGTTCAAATCCGGCGTGCGAGATAATTATTTTCTGTTTCACTGTAGCCGTAAGTCAACCCCGTGGGTTCGGGAGCTGTACGGAGTCCACCCAGCCTAATGAAGTCGATACCTTTAATTGGGTAAAAATCTGGCGGTCCCCAGAAAATACTCATAATTTTATGGCATTACTGGAAAATCATTACACTGACGCTGAAATAACTCGTGAAATTATTAAATATGAAGGGAAAGTTGTCCTTGACCAGCGCACTGCGCGGCGTTTGTTTAAACTATTTAGCAGTGGAGATACAACGATGGAAAGGAAAAAAAGAGACCATGAATGGGGTTCTGCAGGAAGCTGTGGAGTCAAATCCGTCCACAACTACTCGTGAACTTGCCAGGGAGTGTGGTGTGTCGAAAGATACTGTTAGTCGCCATCCACTCTCCATCGGGAAGGTGAAAAAGAGCAGTGGACTGGTCCCTCAGGAACTTACTCCTCAGCAATAAGCAATCACTTTCCGTCGAACCTAAGAACTTCATGGGTTCGAACTCCTGCCTCACCATATAGTCCAGACCTCGCACTATCGGATTACAACTTGCTTCCATCACGGACCCATTTCCTTCAAGGGAAAAAAATTGATAATTTTGCTGAACTTGAAATCGCGGTCCAAGAGGTCAATGACAGCCATCCCAAATAGTACAAGAGCCAAGAAGAAAAAAAGGCAGTTATCTCACCCAATTTTTGATTACTTTAATGAAAACTATGTATAATTACTAGTCAAAATTGATGAGTCTGACAAGTATAGTCAGGGGGAATACAAAATGGGGTCTATTTCAAAACCTTAAAAAAACATTAATTTTTCATTCGGAGCTCTATATCTTAAAAACTATCAACAACACTAGAAAATCTAAGAGAACATTATTTAAAGAAGAGTAAATTTTCTTAAATATTATATCTAAAAGAGCTATTTACGTCCAATAGTTCTCGAGATACAGCTTTTTAAAAGGAAAAATTTCTTTAAAATCTTCTGAAAGATTAGCAGTTAGTTAATTTATTTTGAGAAATCTATATCTCAGGAACTATGAGACGTACAGATGTCTATTCGCGCTCAAATTAAAGCTGGTTTAATGGACTATAAATAAGTTTATGACCTTTACCATCGTAGGTATAGTAGCTTTCATGATATTTGCTGAAATAAATTGATTTATAGTTGCTTATTCCCCCTACCTATACTTGGCAGACTTATCAATTTGGGCTAGTAATTATACATAGTTTCCATCGAAGTAATTGGGGTGAGATAACTGCCTTTTTTGTCCTCTTGGACTCTTGTACTAAAAGAATGGTACCAGATTGCAAAGGACGGTAGATAACAAGGGACTATACTTTGAGTATTAATTGTACTTTATATCACAGAAATAATAATACAAATATTTGGTTGAAAACGGTCATTTTTCTTATAAACTCCATTAAATTCATGGAATGAAAGTCTGAATTCAATAAATAATATTTTAAATCAAACGGTCCTACCAGAATTATACAATTAACAATTAACAATGTGTATTTGCATAGAGCTGAGTACTTGTTTAGTAATTGGCAAGGCCTAATGTTAGGAAATAAAAAGTAATAAATTAGCACAACGGCTTCCTAGAACGGGGTTCCAAGGTCCCCCCCACGGTCAGGTCCACGACACCGATCATAACAGGGCGGCTGCAGCGCAACTGAACCATGAACCGTTAGCTGTCAAAGTCGAGCCTTCAATGTCTTCGGCGTCTTCAATGTCCTGAAGGAGAAGGATTAATCACGCCTAGTCCATAACAAGTTCCGGTATTTGTTGGCGGACCTGAAGTATAAACCAATAGAAAAATATCCAAGATAGTGGAGCAGAACAACTACGAAGCAGGAGTAACAAATACTAACCACGCTTTTAAGTGCCCACGCCTAGAGCTGAAAATGTTCGGCTAGAAGAATTTCGTAACTGGTAACCATTAACCAATATTTTGGCTTCATAGGGAAGATAACATTATCAGTTATACCGAGGTGTCCGTTAATAAAGGCTTAACATAAAAAGAATACAAAAATTAAGCTGTGATAAACGTTCATGTTAGACAACTTTATCTTTATCTCCATTATAGAATAGTATCTAATGATGTAAATACTGGGAGACGGAAATTTTTTTAAAAAAATATTAAATAACATAATTGAATATATAATTGAAAAGTATAGGAGCAATAAATCAGATATTATCGGATTATTTATCCGCTTAAATATAATCTCAGATAGCAACAGTTAGAGTCAAATTTATCTCCAAATCTATTAATCAAAGTGGGCTAAAATTTTTATTATGCAATGGGAAAGAAAACTATGAGGATAATATCAACTATAAAAATATTATGTAAGCCAAATAATGAAAATCGAGCCATAGACTATAGTACAAGAGCCCAAGAGGAGAAAAAATACATTTATTGAAAACTAGGTAGATATAATTACTAGTCAAAATTGATGAGTCTGTCATGTATGGGTAGGAAGAATAAAAAAAGGTGGCAATTTCCAAACGTTAAAAATAGTAAATTTTTTATTCGGAGCTCTATATCTTAATAAGTGTATGACCTTTACCTTCGTAGGAATAGTAGTTTTCATGATATTTGCTAAAATAAATTAATTTATAGTTGTTCGGACAATAAGTTTGATTTATGAAAAACCTCATTTCAGAAACCATGGGACGTACAGATGTCTGCCAGCAGTCAAATTAAAGCTAGTTAAATTTACTATAAAATATTTAATTATGTTTATCTTTGTATGAGTAGTAGTTTTTATGATGTTTGACTAAATAAACTCACAAAATGTTAATTTCTAGTTGTTCAGATATGTTTATTTTTAAAATAAAGGAAATTTATCTTACCTCTCATATAACGGACGAAAGTTATATAATTGGGGTATTCATGATCTTTTGTTGAACATGTTAAATGGAGAAACTTATGTTAATGGAGAAATATTTCCTTATTTTAGCATGTTAAAACGATATAACATGGTTGAGAGTCTGTTACTATGTCTGTCAAATGGAGAATGACGTAGCGCAACAGACCAGTTGAACTCGTCACCATTTTGTTTGTTGAGTTAGCTTACTTGCTAGTAGTTTGTGTTTTGATTGTGTTAGTATCGTTCTGTGTGGTTTTAAAACTAATAAAGCAATGTGTGATAATAATAAAAACGTAATGACATTGTGAATTAGCTCACCTTGATTCTCTTCCTTATAAGAAGATCAACAATACACTCAGTTACCAAACTTTCACACAACTTCTACTTTTCCCTTACTTTAGGCATGTTGTAATAAATTAATTTGATCAAAACTTTGAAGTAAACAATAACATGAAGTTTCGGAAGAAAAGGTTATAAAACAAGTTGCTCGAAAAACCCGCTAGGAACTCTTATGCATTTAACATTTACCATAAATTTAAATAGGGCTGCTCACAATCCTATACCTATAACATTTAACATGTTAAAATATTTTACATTTAACACAAAATCATGAATACTTCTTATAGGGGTGATGTGTGGTGTGGGTGATGTCTCTCAGCAGTCAAATTAAAGCTAATTAAATTTACTATAAAATAGTTAATTATATTTATCTTTGTAGCAGAAGAACTTTTTATGATATTTGACGAAATAAAGTCACAAAATGTTAATTTCTAGTAGTTTGTATAAAATATTGAATTTTTGAAGAAATATGTAAGACGCACATATGTCTGCCAACACTCAAAATAAAGGAAATTTAACTTACTATAAAGTAGTTTATGACACTTATCTTCGTAGGGGTAGTAGTTTTTATGATATTCACGCATGAATACAAATTTGGCAAATGAAAATTTGTCCGAACAACTATAAATCAATTTATTTTAGCAAATGTCATGTAAACTATTACTCCTACGAAGATAAACATCATAAACTATTTTATAACTCACTAAACTAGCTTTAATTTGAGTGCTAATAGACATATGTACGTCAAATGGTTTTTGAGATATAAATTTGTCAAAATAAATTCACTAACGGCTGATCTTTTAGTACGTCCCATACAACATTTTTATGAAATGTTTTTCGAAAAGCTATATCTCGAAAACTATTTAATGCGAATAACTCTATTAGGGCTCATATTTTAGGAAATTTACTCTTCTTTAAATGACGTTATCTTAGGTTTTCTTGTATTGTTTCTACTTTTTAAGATATAGAGCTCCAAATGAAAAATTAATATTTTTTTAAAGGTTTTGAAACAGACGCCTTTTTCATTTTTTATTACCCCTACCTGTACTTGGCCTGGCTACCTTTTTATTTTGTGGGGCTGACACACACCTACGCTGACGACACAGCCATAATTACTATACATCAAAATGAAGTGATAAATAAACAGTGAAGCCTGTGTATTTTATGTCTAGTGACCTTACTTAACTTACTCTGAGACAAGAAACCTATCCTCCAATAAACCTCAACAACTCACCTATTACGCAAACAGAGTGCAATATTTCAGAATAATATTTAATAGGGGAATGACATGGGAATCACATATTAAGAAAAACGTCAAGCACTAAATCTATTGCGCTCAATACTCAGATGAAACTACAAATTAAACAAGACAATTGCCTACAAAAACCTGTGAGGAAATATGCACAACAAATTCACAGAGTAGCTAAAGAGACACATCCAAGGACAATCTTTCCAATCTAAAACACTACAACTAATCACCAAAGCACCATGGTACGTTAACAACAGTGGTTATAGTCACCCTTGTTTCAATCACGACAGGGCAGACGAAGCACTGCAAGTGGGACGAAACGTTGGTTAACAATAAATAGTTTTTTCTACTTTATTAGTACCTTTATTGACCCCCCGGACTATCTTGCTAAAATGGATTGCTGGATCCTGTTCTTTCTCATGCCTTACATGCTATTTGTTTATTAACGTAACAGTCAGGCAATCAGCTGATTATCAATTTGGTATTTGACAGGTGCAGTTGTAAATAAAAATTTAGTCGCCAGGTGTTCTCGTTTAACGCCACACAGACAAAAATATTTAGGTAAATGTAAATTGACGAAAAAAAGTATAATTGATATTTTTCTTTTTATTTAATTATCGATATTTACATAAAAATACATCTAGAAAATATGATGTTAGATTACAATGTCATGATACTAACATGAAGGGAAACTAACCATTTGTAGCACTCAAAATAACATTTTTACATCAGAAGATCTCGAAGCCATCTTCTTTTCAGACGTCTCACAGGAGTGTCAGGAATGAATGATGAAGCAAGGTCAAAAACTAGTTTATAATGGAAGCATTGATATACAATTCAATCAATATTTTATTTCAAATAGTAAATACTGGACTAAGTTATTTTTTAATATGAAATGTACTTTGAACTATATGAATTTTTCGATTATATAGTTGCATTATTATAACTAAATAAAAACAATACGATTAGGGATCCATATGCCACAGACAATCTGTATGACATTCGGTATTTAATAATGTTGTGTATTTGTGTAATATTATATAATATGGAATATGTAAATAAAGAAAGTTTTTGTTTTAATAATCATTTATTTGTTTCTATACATGGTACAGGGCTGGTCTGATCGTATAATAAATCTATAAACTATTTAATTTATATTATATAATATACATATAAATATTTTGTAAACAACGATAGAACGCTGACAAAATATTCAAGCTTTAAAATTCAGACATATTACTGGCTAAATCGGTGTCAAGGCTTGTAGAGCATGTCACAACACAAAACTATGCGTTTTAGTGCAACTAAAATAGACTAGGATTGAAATAGTGTAAAAAAAAAAATTATAAATAAACAAAATTATAACTAATAGATCTGTGCTAATAATATTTAATAGTGGGGAATAATAATTCCAACATACTTTATGAATAATACTATCTGTACTGATAAATAATTTCAGATAGATTTAGGATGTATTAGGTTCGGAGGATGTAAAACTCTTAAAAATAACATATTTAAATTATTTAAAAAATTTAAATAAAATTGGAAATGTTTGTTAAACGGTGTGATCCGTTTAACAAACGTTTCCAATTTTTTTCATTTTCAAATTCGTTACTACTTCATAAAGACTTTGTAAAAAGAGAGAATTTAGGGATTTTTTTTTTTAAACAGGTGGTATCAATAATTAAAACTGTATTCTATTTAAATCAGGAAAAAAAAGATTAGGAATACGTAACTCAGGCCGTTAACGAAATTACATTCCACATTAATCATAGGTATTGAAAACATTAGATATAAATAAACATCAATTATAATAAATTAAAATAACAAGACGTTAAAAAAAAAAGAGGGCATCAGGAAAAATAATAAAAATATAAGATCAAAAAAATATTTTCTTTGGTTGGCTTTGCAGACCTTGTAGATCTTAAGGCGCCCGAACCTGCCTTCTTCACACCTGCCTGTCTTGGGCTACTGCTATGGAGGCATTCAGTCCGGTCTTATCTTAACCTCACTTTTTTATTATCTATCCACTCCTACGTTTCAGCCATTCTGGCCATTTTCAAGGGTCTATCAATTAAAATATTTAATTACATTTCATTCATTATAAATTAATTCTAGAAATATTATTAAAAATCACATTTCCTACCATGGGTGTAGGCAGGGAGCAACAGTATAGATTATTGAGACCCTAGGAAAAAAATAATAAAGAAAATAGTGAACTTATTTGAGAGATGATTTATTTTTGGGAACATTCTATAATTAGGAAGGTAACATTGCTGAGTTTGCATCTTAATGGACCAAAAAAGTCGGTAGAAAAAAGGTAAGATTCAATGTACGTCATTATTCGTCATATACTTATCTCTAAAAATAATAGAGGAAACAAGTAAAAAAAAACCTTTTTAGATTTAATTCTTCCTATCATAACTTAGTTTGCCATTTTAATAATCTCAGAATGTTTGTTGAAAATAAATCAAAGAACCATCGTAGAAGAGGTGGTTAATATTTTTGCCAGCAATCCCAGAAGGCTGATTGCAGCAAACCCCAGAAGGGCAGAAGTCTTCATAACAAATCTCATCATCACCTCTCTTATTTTTGTATTTATGTATAATAATTAAGTTTATGCACGATTTCCAATAATTTATTGGGATTATAGGCAATAAAAATTTACTGATTAAATTTTATGAAGTAGCAATAAAATGGTGAGAGTATTCCTTGGAATGCTGAATTACATATCTTTCTTTAACCCAATGTTATCGGATGGACTACATATGTATATGCATATGCATATATGTATGTATGTGTATGTGTGTGTGTAATGGGCTGAGGTCTGATCCACCCTTGGTAAAATCCTACCTATGTTTCTTACCTTATTCACACTATAACAGCAAAACATTGGTTATCACATTAATATAGGCCATTATACTTTTGTCAATCTTTATCATTAGTCAAATTACGTACAAAACCTCTTAAATTAGGAAACAATATGCTTTGATAAATTAATTTTCATATTAATTGTAATTTAATTACCTATTATTTTGGCAATTATACTTATTACAATAATTAGTTTACAATTTCTATTTCACCTAGTCACGATATCAACACTACATTGCGTAACCTACCTCAACACCTCAGAGGTTTGCCATACCCTCATCATATCTTCAATTTGATACTAGTTTATTTATTCATTCATATTATTATTTAAAAAAAAACCTTTTAATTTTAATTATATATTATTAATCTTAACAAAAAAAAATTATGGTCATAAATTAACTTTGCTTAAAATTTTAGTATAATGCTGGTTCAAAGTTTTTGTATATGATTTGAAATTTACAGTATAATTGATATTTTCTGATATATATATAATCTTGTGTTAGAGATAGACTTGAACACTATAAACTTCTTTTGCTATAAAACAATTGTTTTATTAATTAATGACAAGTTTAAATTAAATACTACATTATATCTTAAACTATACGTACCTATAAAACAAAATCAGTTTTTATAGTCTTTAGTTCACTGAAACACTCGTACAATCATAAATGGCATATAACAGTATCAGAGGTTATTTTCTTTAAAACCGTTAACCTCACTTAATTGTTATTTAGAAGTGGGTATAGGTTATAGCCTGAAGGTAAGCATCTTTACATATACAAATATACACAGCCTCCAGAATTTTCTTTTGAATGTATTATTTTCTTTATGCACAATGATTGTATTTTCAAAATCGAAATTATGCTTATTTTTGGATATATGTTGCACTAAGTCTTTATCATTATTATTCTGCTGGTTTCTCCTATGTATATTCCTGGAAGATTCAGACATGACACTTTATATACCCTTCCCGATTGACTTTTTGCCTTACTTTATCCTTTATTTCAATGTATTAATTTTTAATATTATTACTACTAGGCATATAACATAATGAGTATTTAGCCACGTATTATTTTATTTCAGTTTCACATACTGACTGTTTTCCGAAACTTCGTTATTTTTTCAGGACAGTAATACCTTACTATATACTATTACCAATAGTAATTCCTTACTATATATACACTTCATAAATAGATAAGTGAATGTAAAAAGAGAAACCAAATAAAGATGGTACATAAATTCAAAACGGATCAATATAAGACCTTTTTTTTTATTCTCTCAGTATCTTATATCTTCTCAGTTATATCCAAGAATCTATAAAAAAAATTCAAATTACACGATAAATATTTATGAGATAAATCAGGAGATAAAATCCATAAATTGCGCTATAAGAAGTACATTTCAGACTCAATTTAGAAATAGGGCAAGCGTCATATGCAGAAAAACCGTACGGTTGAAAAGGAATGATGCTAAAAATACATTTTTTTTTTTACTTCCTTTTATAAAACTCTCCCTTACTATTATAGACACATTTAAGAATGATATACAACCTAAACATTGGGGAAAACGACTATGTTTGTTTAACATAAAGTGGAAAACATTTGTATATATTTTTATTATCTTAGGGAGCCATCATACCAGGGATAGGACCCACCCATGCTCATAAAATGGGGTACCATTAATTGGGCAAAAATATGGCGGTTAAGCCTGATCCTGACCAAATCACCTCCTTGCACAACCGTTGGTCCAGTAACAGTACTTCCTTACAAAGTACTATAACCGCAAATTTTGACTTATCCTTAGTTATATGTTTATCGTTTATAGTTGCCAACGCTCAGCGGAGAAGGGGGTGAGTTGAAGGAAAATAAAAAAAAAATATATAATCGCAAAAGGAAAAAAAAAAAAAAAAAGACAAAACAATAAAGAATAAATTACTCCTTAGGCGCCACGTTATTTTTTCTTGGAAATAACGAAAACCCCGAAGCATTATGCTCACTATATAGCTAAAATATACCACTATATAAACAATCGTTGAATTATGACCACTGGCATTTGGTACAACCTAGGGGTGTTACCTACCCATCTGTTGAATTATCGTAATATTCCGTGAACAACAACAAAAAAAACATAAGTAAATTAACAAGTTGAAAGCAGAGAAAGAACAGCAGAAATATATATACAGGGAATGAAAAAGAATTCTTATCAATTAATAAAACAATGAAAACTTATGGGTTGACTTAACCTTAACTAAAATGCTTAACTTTAATAACTATATTTACATTATTATTCTCTTATCCAGGACATGCTGAAGAAACGTCACTGCACTATATCCCCACTTCTAGTGTTAATGACCGTCCATTGAAGTAGAACACCATAATTTTGAAAAATAAAATATATAAGATGACATTTCTCATATGGTGCTATTTCGGTTCAAACAGTAAAGACAGAAGGCCTTTAAACTACTACCACTTCATAATGAGGTGTAGATAGTTGACCGTAGATTAATGATTGGAGAAGTTTGTCGGGGGGTGCGGTCAGCAAAGAACAACATAAATAAACAAAACCATATTTATTTATTTTAACTCAACTTGAGTTGCAGGCCTACCTTCTACGCCATAACCCCTGATGAAGACCTGAAATTCAGGTCGAAACGTCGGCATAAAATAAATAAATAAGGTTTTGTTTATTTATGTTGTTCTATGCTGACCGCACCCCCCGACAAACTTCTCCAATTATTACCACTTCCCATTGAACAATCGTAACGTGTTCCAAAATCAAACTGTCGGCTTCACCAAAAAAACAAAACCCACCCGTCTGAACATACGTGTTCAAAATCTAAACTGTCGCATTCACCAAAAACACAAAACCCACTCGTCAGAACATATTGCTCGTGTTTTGTTTTCACCATGGCAACCGTAACACCTCTTGTCTACACAGATCTAGACAGTCTTTTTATTTCACCATGACAACCGTAACACCCCTTGTCTAGACAGATCTAGCCAGTGTTTTTATTTCACCATGGCAACCGTAACACCCCTTGTCTACACAGATCTGGTCAGTTTTTATTTCACCATGGCAACCGTAACACCTCTTGTCTATACAGATCTAGCCAGTCTTTTTATTTCACCATGGCAACCGTAACACCCCTTGTCTACACAGATCTAGCCAGTGTTTTTATTTCACCATGGCAATCGTAACACCTCTTGTCTACACAGATCTAGACAGCCTTTTTATTTCACCATGACAACCGTAACACCCCTTGTCTACACAGATCTAGCCAGTGTTTTTATTTCGCCATGGCAACCGTAACACCTCTTATCTACACAGATCTAGCCAGTC